>NC_072820.1:20827500-21120000 GCF_027744805.1 Dunckerocampus dactyliophorus | reverse complement strand
TTTGTTCTCTTATTTTACTGCATGCTGTCACGTGGTATCAGATTACCTCATGGCAGCAATACCACCCCGCCACGGGCACACAGCATGTGTTCTGCGTGTAGGGAGGGACAGCCCTGTATTTAATGTTTGTCATTTTGTCAGCACAACAGTCAGACTGAGAAGTTCAGCTACCTCATTCTGACACGAGAGCGCCCCCCAGAGGCATACAGGAACGGGGAGGTGGAGTGGTCCAGGCTGTTGGCGTCCCCACAGGCCAGGACGAGACATGTGCACTGTCGCCTATGCTGTCCCGATGGACAGCTGAAGCACGTTGTGGTGACCACACGAAAACACAGCAGGTGTGAGCTCCTGGCTTGCTTTTGTTGACATTTATGTAGGACCTCAAAAGAAATGAAAATAATACAAAAGTGAAAGCCTTTGCTGATGTTGTTGAGGTTTCTTGTTTAGGGATGTGTACCGCTGCGCCCGCAGCAGTGAGTGGGGCGACCAGCTTCCTCTCATTCCAGACGTGGACAACGAAATGATCCAAAATGAAGAAGAGTAACGATGCAGGACACCTCAGAAATGACAATGTAGGAACCAATAATATGTCAATAAATGTCCATTTTACTAAACAAGCTGTACTTTTCACAATGTTATTGTCATCAAACAGTGTGGATAAATGGTACAAAAAGTTAGCAGCATGCTTTGATTTTAACTCGCTACAATCTCTTGGAGAGCCGAGGTCAAGTCTGGGTACTTGTACTGAAACCCGGTCTCTAGAGTCCTCTTGGGAACCACTTTCTGGCCCTGTGTGAGGATCACGGCTCTCTCCGAGCCCAGAAGAGCATTCATGACAAATCCTGGCACAGGAAAGATTGTGGGCCGTCTCAGCACCCGCCCCAGTTCTTTGGTGAATTCGTAGTTGGTGTTGAGGGTGGGGGATACTCCGTTGAAGACCTGTGGTGAGGAAGAGGGTGTGCCAGCTGGAGGCTGCAGGGCATGAGCAATGATTCCCGCCAGGTCTGAAACGTGGATCCAAGGAAATGGCTGCCGCCCGGAGCCTAAAGTGCCACCAAGGCCAAGCCAGAAGGGAAGCAGCATCTGTTTCATGGCACCACCGTCACGGCCCAACACTGCCCCTGGTGGAGGAAGGACGGGTGTCAAAACAAGCTCAACTCTGAGCTGCTGCAAACAGTAGTAGTGTACACACCAGGTCTGATTACCACTTGCTTTGTGATTTTTGTCACACTTTCTGGCAAAAGTGCAGAAGCTTCCCACTCTTTCACGAGTTTGGAGAGCAGATCAAAGGGCATCCAATCACTGTCTTCTGTATACTCAGCTGTCAGACTGGGCTTGTAGCATGCTGAGGATCCATTTACAAGCACATAAAAGAATTTGTCAGTGTACCTAATATTAGAGAGGCATTCCATAGTATGTACAGTTTATATTCTAAGTTAGAAGGATGCTGACCGACACCAGAGACCAGGACCCACGAGTGAGGAGGACTGGGGGATGCTGTGATGGCTTGAGCCAGAGCTTTTGTCGTGTCAATACGACTGGAAAACAAGTCATTCTTGTAGCTTTCGTTCCACCTGGAATACAAAAAAGTGAAGAGAACTGCATTTTAGAGCCTGATTGTAGAAAGTTCTTAATGTGTAATGCTCACCATCGCAGAGGGTTCATGATATTCTCTCCTGCCAAGTTGACAGCGCCCTCACATGGTGGGAGGCCGCCTGACTGCAACTCAGCCTGCAGATGCAAAAAGGAAGGTGAAGTAAGTCACATGTATTGAAATACAAATAAAATGTAAAATTAACTGGATTTGATAGTTAGTCTGCCTGCCGTCCACCTTAACTGAATCTACATTTTGCATAGCTGGAAGTCATCATACCCATGTTATTCTCCCAGGACCTGCCTGGCGCGAGATCACGGTGACCTCATGACCTTGTTCTCTGAGAAGATACCTCAACTCACGACCCACAAAGCCAGAGCCGCCTCCTAGGAGGCCATCACATTAGGATTAGGATATACAGCCAGATATTTAATCATGATTTTACAATTATTTCAAACGCTAACACACTGCCACAAGCTGCGCATGCGTGTAACACATGCTTACAAAACTACTTCAGTTCCACCGAATGAAACCTCTCGCAAGAGCGAAACCCTTTCACATTATAAGGGTTTTAGTGCGTACTTATTGGAATTGCTTTATTGTGATTATCAGGGAAGCCACAACTCTTAAATAGTGGTGAAAGTACAGCATGCTACATTAACAGCTAGCAAGAATCATTATGTTATAATGACCTTCCTTCACAGAATGAAAGATATCCGACACACAGTACATACCTATTACAACTCTCATTGCAATTAAATACAACCCAGGGTTAAAATAAAGCGACGTCGAATCAGGTCGACATTCCTGAGTGAAGGAAGCACTCTGTGGACGGACAGTCGGAATACCGTAGTCTGGAAGTTACGTCATGTTGTAGTTCAGAATCGCACGGTTATTACGTAATCGCTGTTACCATCAATTTCTAATTAAATAAAGTTACCTTTAAAGTAGAGTATGATAATATTTTGAATGTCCACACGTTCTGTCCTGCCTTTTAATTTTTCTTTTTCCTTGTCGTCCTCCTTTCTTGTTATTCTTCTGCTGTATTTTTACTCAGGATACTACCTGCCAGTTAATGCATAATTGTTGTGATAATTTTTCCTCCTCGTGCTGGACCCAAAACAAATCACATTAATTAATAGACCCTTATTAATGGGCTTTACTAGTCAGAGGCACGGAAATGCGGAAGTGATTTGCTTTCATTTATCCATCCTTTTTCTATGCCGCTTATCCTTGCTTTCATTTAGTACCTTGTAAATAGGGTTGTACATCTGGGTACTGATTCCTACAGGATTGTTTAAATGTTTTAATTGTTGATGCCCAGCCCAGGCCGTGGTCCGAACACCAACGAAGAAGAAGCGACAGGAAGCGTGTGTGTACATTGCTATGAAGCCCCTTAGGTGAGCTCAAAAGTTTGGCTAAACTTCAGTTTAAAAAAAACATAAGACGACCGCAACAATTGCAACAGAATTATATCGTCCATAGGAGGGTGCACGACCAATATGATTAAACCCCTTCGAATTCAATGTGGACTGTTGAACTAACGCTGCGCCGCCCTGCCCTGCCCCTGACAGAATCCGGTAAGTAAAATATTAAATTTGGTCTGTCTCATGCCAACATTGAGGCAGCAACCTATACTAGGGCTAATAACTCAGAAATCCAGCTAACGTTAGCATGTGTACTTTTTCCACAGACAAACGTTTCACAAGTTGTTCTTTTTTGTTTGTTGGATATTCTGCACCCAGGTTTTATTTAAGTTAAATGGTTTGATATTTACAGTATATACCTGGTGAAAAAAGTTCCTAAAAAGTTAATTTAATTTAAAAAAAAACTTGGAGGAGTTCAGACATTTCATTCAAAAAGAACCCAGGTCAGTGCCCTCATTTAAACCATGCAAACTTTGATGACCTTGCAAGGTCATTTATGTTTGCAAAGTTTGATGCCGATGCTTTGCTTTTAAGAGACATGTCTCTTAAAAGCTTTGGCAAGAATCGTTAGGAACTGGAATTGCTTCTAATTCAAGTCTTGACTCTGTCACAGTGACAGTTCTTCTTTTTCACTCGTGCAAGTAAATCTTTTAATGCACACACATGTGTTGTAAATCTAGCTGATGCAATACTAGTTAGCTTAAAAATGCCAGTAATGTGCATTTAAGGACAAACTGTGTTATATTTAAAGATCTGTAATAGCCTAACACTAACATTTGTCCTACTAACAGCAGATCTGTGTTGGCTCAGTGTTTGTTCACCCAGATAACCCCATTGCACCTTTTCTTCAGGTAACATGAAATTTGTAGAGCAGAATTCACCAAAACACTGTAGTGATTCACAAAATTGATTGAACAAAATGTGCGACATGAGGGCATGGAACAATTAAACTGGATATTATGACCGTTAGTTGTTTTGCTTGCTCTTGTTGCCCACCAGGACACCATGTCTCCTCAAGTCCGACTCAGGCTGCTTCCCAGCGCCAGGTGCTTGTTTGACGAGCCCATCCAGGTGAAAGTGGATGGCCTGAGGTCCAGGCAGGTGGTCACCATGAGGGCCAAAGCGACAGATGAGAGGGGAGTGATCTTCCGATCTTCCGCCATCTACAGGGCGGACAGGAGCGGCAAGATTGAAATGCAGCGGGACCCGGCGCTGTGCGGGAGCTACGTGGGCGTGGAGCCCATGGGTCTGCTATGGTCCATGAAGGCCGACACGCCGCATAAATACTTCCACTGGAGCCTGGCGCTGAATCCTCACATGGTCAAGTTCTCTGTGCATGACAGCGTAGCAGAGGAAGATGATGGCCAGGCTCTTGCGGAGGCAACCAATGAGAGGTGTCTGATTGCGGAAGGGGTCAGCCGGGTTGTCATCAAACAGGGGACATTTAGTGGTGTTTTGTTCACTCCTCCAGGTGAGTCATCCGATTACACTTAGTAGAGCCCTGCTTTTTGTGGGACTTGCGTTCCACGCCTACCAACAAATATCTGCGAGTAGTTAATGTGCCCATAAACATGTCTGTTTTTAAACACACACGGCTCATTCCTACCCCTCCAAACCCTCCTGCTAGCTTGACGTTGACCTTCCCCAATTTCGTATTTGCAATAAATGTGACTGTTGAAATTATTAGATTAAGTTCAGATCCGTTGCGCAATGGAAACAGAAGCTAACATGCTAAATGCACAATCCAGGTTTAAGCTCTAAATATGGCTCGCACATTTATTAAACACATTAAATTATAAAATGTACAGGTACCCAACACTAATGAATTTTAATGAAAGATGATCAGTGAATAGGTGGAATCGGAGTCACTGTGTCATGCACAAAACTATGGTCAAGGTTCAAAGTGCCACATCTTATTGGTTGGCGAAAAATCTGTATCAGTGAAGCGCAAAGACGTGCAAATTGTGTTGGGGGGGTTTTTCACAGTGGTAGATGTATGCTGTACTTTTTACCTAAATTATGACATATTTTAAAAATTGTACTGCTTTAAGGTGAAGGAGATGTGTTTTCTGTGGAAACATTGCCTATTTTTGGAGAACAACCGCTCCCAAATATTTCTTTAACTAAAAATCTGCAAATTTGCGGGGCCATGAATGCTGAATTGGGATCCGTTGTATAACTTCAGCGTTGGATTAAATCTGGAATGTTTGTAAATTCTGAACAAAACAAACCCACGAAAAGCAGCAAGCCCAGACAACATCTCAGGCCGTGCACTTCGGGTTTGCTCATCAGAGCTAGCTGATGTGCTTGCTGACATATTTAACCTGTCGCTTGCACAAGCATCTGTACCGACCTGCTCCTCACACTTGGCCTGTCACCCTCCCTGTGTAACTGGGTGTTTAACTTTCTCACAGGCAGGCCCAATCAGTCAGAGTCCACAATCGCACATCCAGCTCAAGAATTGTGAGCACTGGGACCCCACAGGGGTGTGTGCTGAGTCCACTCCTCTACACGCTCTTCACCTATGATTGCGTGGCCTCCCACAACACCACCAGCATCATTACATTTGCGGACGACACTACAGTCATCGGCCTGATCACTGGTGGTGTTGAAACACCACACAGAAGAGAGGTATCGGACCTCATAGCTTGGTGTCATGCTAACAATCTCCTTCTCAATACAGATAAGACCAAAGAGATGATCACTGACCCAAGAACAAGGGAAAAGGAGCCGCATAGACCCCTGTTTATTGATGAGACTGAGGTGGAGAGGGTGAAAACCTTCAAGTTCCTTGGCACACACATCAGCGAGGACCTCACCTGGTCTCACAACACCCAACAAGTCATCGAGAAGTTCCAAAGGAGACTGTACTTCCTGAGAAGACTGAGGAAATGTGGCATGTCCACCAAAATCCTTAGTTGCTTCTACAGATGCACTATCGAAAGTGTGCTTACCGCCTCCATCACTGTTTGGTACGGTAACTGTACAACACGTGATAGGAAGGCACTCCAGCGGGTGATCGAGACCTCACAGAACATTGTTGGGGCAGCCCTCCCCTCACTGCAAGACATTTATAAAGCTAGAGTCCTACACAGAACACACAACCTCATCAAGGACAGCACACATCCACAACACTCATTATTCACACTCCTACCTTCAGGCAGACGCTACAGGAGTTTGAAGTCCAGGACCACAAGGCTGGCAAACAGCTTTTACCCACAGGCCATCAGGCTTCTCAATGAAGCACTGACACACGCCGCACGCACATAGCACTTTATTTATTTATTTGTATTAATGTCTCTTATGTTGTTGTTGCTTAATTTATTGGTATTAATGTTTCTTCTGTTCTTATTCATTCTCTTGTGCTTTTCTTTCTTTCTTTTTTGGGAGAATGAACAGAACAAGAATTTCATGGCATAGCAGAACCATCAGTTTTACTGCGCATATGACAATAAAACTCTTGAATCTTGAATCTAAATTGAAGTAATCTGTTGCAGGTTCAAACAGTGGGCATTAAAAAACCTTCCTTACCCCATAGGCAACGTTACAATTTATACAGTTACAGTATACCAACATAATAATGGGAATATAATATATAAATATAATAGTGAATAATGGGTTTTCACTGTAAAGACCTTTTGAGTTTCCTGAAAAGCGTATGTAAATTCAATCCATTATTTCAAGCAACAATGTTTTTTCTTTTCTGTGTGACTCTCCAGGCGAAGGTCCCTTCCCGGGTGTGCTGGATTTGTGCACCTTCATGTCTGAGAAGCGAGCCAGTCTGTTGGCCAACAAAGGCTTCATGGTTCTAGCCATGGCTGTGTTCAACGACAAACCCGCCAACATCAAACACTTAAACCTGGATTACTTTGAGGAAGCCGTCCAATTCTTACAACAACAACCCAAGGTGAGCACGACAGAGATGAAAATGACGCAAGGGAAAGTGGTGTCTTTAAGTAGGTGATGTAATGAAAAGTCCAATGTTTGTGTTTACAGGTGGGCGGTAAAGGAATCGGTGTGATATCGAGGTCCAAAGGAGGAGACATCGGTCTGTCGCTGTCGTCTTTTACCTCCGGCGTGGAGGCAGTGGTCTGGATCAACGGCTGCAGCGCAAACATTGGCTATCCTCTCCACTACAAGAACCGCCAAGTGCTCTCTGTCTTGGGGTCCAACCTGAGCAAGGTGTTGCCCACCCCATCTGGCGCCAGCATTGTCAAGTTCGGCGTGGGTGATCCCGAAACAGAGGAAAACCAGGGCAGCGTGGTGCCCATCGAAAAAGCCAAGGCACATTTTCTCTTTGTGGCCTCGGAGGACGACCTCAACTGGGACAGCAAGGCCTTCATGGAGGGTATGGCGCAGCGACTGAAGCGTGAGGGGAAGAAGAACTTTGAGACTGTGTGCTACCCGAGAGCCGGACACTTGCTGGAGCCTCCCTACAGTCCTTACTGTTATTCCGGCCTGCATGGGATTGTCCCTTCACCCGTCTTGTGGGGGGGCGAGCCCAAAGCCCACATTGATGCAGAGGTCCACTTGTGGAAGAAGATCGAGGACTTCTTCAGAACTCGACTGATCTATAAATTATAGACTCATCAAGCCTGATGGGAAAAACTGAAGGACAGTCAAAAAAAAATCATGAACCAACAGTCAAATTAGTAGGGGTGTCACTAGATACTCAGTTCATGAGACGAGACAATATCCGCAATGGCATCTACAAAATTATATTTTAACATTACTTTTAATAAAAGTACACCGAAAAAAATGACAATATATAATTTAATTTCTACTACGTTACCTTGCATTGCTCCTCACGAGGCTATACTCTTCTGCACTACACACACAAAGAGACTGTATGACTGACAAAAGGGCTCACTCCGTTCATGCCGTTGTTCCATGAAGCTGCAGTTAGCTTGGCCAGATTTTTTTAAAATCTAAATTTAATTTATGTTAATCCATAAGTATGAAATGTAAGTGTGAATGGTTGGTTGTCTATATGTGCCCTGCGATTGGTTGCGACCAGTCCAGGATGTACCCCGCCTCTCGCCCAAAGTCAGCCGGGATAGGCTGCAGCATACCCCCTCGACCCTCGACCCTAATGGCCCCTCGACCCTCGACCCTAAGCGGCATCGAAAAAATGGATCATTGTTAAAAAAATTAAAAAGGTTGCCACAAAACACTTCAACAGTGCCATCTAGTGGTCAGAATGAGATCCAACAAGAAGACATATTTCAAAGATTGAAAAAGGACAGTTGTTGCTCCAGTTTATTTTTTTAAAGGATAAGTGTTATATGTTAAAGTTGTGCAGTGTTGAGTGTTGATAAATGAAAAGACTAGTAGAGTATAGTTAGTATAATAAATCAGTGTTAACTTGCACATTAAATGCTCAGTACTATTTGGTCAGCGATCCTCCCTCGCTCTATTGGTAGAGACAGTGTTGCAATCATAATCTTTTGGGAACTCCTCATAACGCTCCACAATAATTACTTAGTCATTTTTTGTAAAATACACCAGCCGGGATGGCTACTTTTTTGAGCAGAGGTAGAATAATATGACGCCACTTTAGCAGAATACCGCCTCAGCCTCGCTTTCAATTAAACACACGCACACACACATAATTACTGTATTACCTCCGGCAAGTGCAGGACAAGCGCAGCACAGGGCTTTATGTATTTGCCGCCGCTTATCTGTTTGTGTTCAAAATAACTGGATTTGGATTACCTGCTACTACTGCCACAATTTTCTCAACCGATTCAAGCCATTCCAACGTCAAACTGTTCAACACGTTCAGGACATTCAGGCTACATATATTTATATTGAAAACATGTTTTAAATTTTCCCCAAATTCACCTACTACTACTTCCATATTTCTCAACCAATTTACCTCATTCCAACATCAACTCATTCAACAAAGTCAGACATTCATGCTACAGTATTAGTCACAGCACAAAAATTACCACATTTTTTCTTTGAGAACGCAAAATGCCTTTGATTTAAAGAGTTCTAGCTACTTCCACATTTCTTGATCGATTCAGACTGTTCCAACATCAAAGCACTCAACCAATTGAAGGACATTTATGCCATTTTCTACATACCAAGAATTCCCACTTTCCGTGACATTCCGACTTTTCTGAATGCAAAATGCCTTTGATCTAAAGAGTTCTAACTACTTCCACATTTCTCAACCAATTCAGACCGTTCCAAAGCCAAAATTCTCAACTCATTCGGGACATTTAGCCTTCCCGGTACATTGCGCTATCATGCAAGGTGTTAGCTGCTAGCATTTTTAGCTATTTTCATGGGTAGACATATATAAACACTTCACTATCATGCTAGGTGTTCGCATGCCAACATTAGCATACTAGCATTTTTTGCGATTTTAATTAATATGAACTTAAGCACAGGCTTAGCGCTATCATGCTAGGTTTTAGCATGCTAACGTTAGCATGTTAGCATTCTGTAAGTCATTCAAACCCTCTGTTCACATTACATTTCAGCACAATCCCACATAGACTGCATATTTCAACATTAATTCTACATTCTACTACACCGTTTTCCAATTCTTCCTACACTTCAACAAGTGTACCTTCATTCAACAAATTTTGACATTCATGCTCCATTCAAATGTTAATACATTTCAACAGCATTTCAGTTCGGTTTCAGCTCATCTTCTAAAATATTTGTACGCCCATTCTACATTTGAACATGCATACATTTCAACATTTTAGCTCAGCTTCAGCATTTAAATTCAGGCATTCTCTAGTTATGATACAATTGCTGATGGTATGTTTTCATGGTCAAGGAATCAAAAGATGTAGATAACATAAATGTAGGACTAATATTTATGGTGTAAATCACAATATGGGTGGAACTATGGCGCTTGGCAGAGGGCTGCGCTCTCTGAGTGCTTTCTAGTTTTTACTGAGATCAGTAAAATATGAAAACAATATAGATATTCAAAAATGAAAAGACAGTTTCTCTCCCTCGCTCTATCGGTGGCAACACTGTTGCTTTTTGGCAATGATAATCTTTTTGAACTCTTCATCTTGAGCAAAATACACTGGAATCGGTTTATTTTTTTATATTTGGAAGTACAGTAATATGACGTCAAACGCCCCCTTTATGTGAACGCGCACTCACAACAAAGCTGAGAACGACAAAGTAAGTTGTGAACCACCGCTGCAGTACCGTTTTATTCTGTTTGGGTAATTTAGGTTTTCTTGAGCTGCATCTTGAACACAAAGCCTGGTTTTGTTGAGCCACTGAAGTTAGGTAATAAATCTTTCTCTCAAGCTATTTGGTAAATCCGTAGCGCAGTTTCTCCCAAGGACACTAGAGTTAAACTACGACTTCAGCTACCAATTAATTGAACAGAGTGTACGCTGTGGCGCAGAAAGTCGGCCATGATGGTGAGCAAGAGATGTGGGCATTTGTACAATGTCATTAGAGCACGGTGGCCGAGTGGTTAGCATGTTGGCCACACAGTCAGGAAATCTGGAAGATCAGTAAAATACACTGGCTGGTATCGCTTCACTTTTCAGCGGAAGTAGAATAATATGATGTCAAACGCCCCCTTTCATGTGAACGCTCACTTAGCACAAGGCAGAAAACCGGACTTGACAAAGTAAGTTGATAACCACCTTCGCGGGACCAATTAAGTCTGATTGCGGATGTTAGGTTTAGTCGAGTTGCATCTTGAGCACAAAGCCTGCGTTTGTAGAGCCACTTTCACCGTATACCCCTTTGAGACTTGTCCACTTTTCTGTTTATTTACAACAACCAGCGTTATAAATGTATAACATTTTTATGACAAAAAACTGTCTTTGTTTTTGGGGAACTTGAAAAATTACAAATATTATGTTTTGGACCGTCTATTAGAACAATTAATGGCTGAGCAGTGTGCCAGGACATTACAATCCAATGTTTCTGGATTCTGCTCACCATCATGGCGGCCAAACCTGCGCACGGCATACTACGGAAGTGGATGCCGATGGGTGGGTACATTTTGAACTCTGGTGGCCTTGGTTTGTCCCACCTGTCTCTATACTACTGGAAGGGGCTGACCGCATGAAGCCATTGGTCGGCCATCTTGCTTCACCCAAAAAAGCACACACGCATACACATACATGTATCTTCATTCACTATATTTATTATGTTTCGGTATAAAAATGAATACGAATTAACAAAAATTCAATTGAAACAGAAAATTTACGAGACCCAAATCTCAAAATTTCCCTCCAGTTTTTTTTCTTCCTACCTCTAAGGTGTGAAATTACAATGCATAACAACTCAATTTCAGTTTTCACAAGGTATTTGTTATGATAAGGATCTACGTAGTATCAAAGTTAAATGCAACGCATACCTTTAGAAGATGATCTGGAAAGTCAAATATTGTTGGAACTGCATTTTGTCGTAATCTAAAAGTCTGTCCGGTTTTGTGACTTGAACAGAGTTGCGATCTGGCTGCAGAAATCCACCTGTCTCTCCGCATATTTACTACCAATTGCTTTAGAAGTTGAGCATTACAGTGTGGAAATCTAAAGGAGAATAAGTGGTAATTTACAACTACTTAGATGAAAAGATGCTTACAGATTTAAAGTATCTATTTTAAACTATTTTTATTATTTATAAGCATTTACCTACCTGTGAAATGTAAGTCCCTTGTCGTGATTTTCACGAGTATCACGATTTGTGCAATTAATAGCAGCACAAGACGGCATCTCGAACTCCTCTTAGTTGTTCGGCTTTCCTGTTTTGGGTGAAACAACATGGCGACTTCTATACTTCCGGTGGCTTCAAGCCTCCAATGTGCGGCAAGTGATCGGGGCCATTCCAGTTATAGAGTTCAGTGGTTTCTCCTAGAGTGTAGTCAACGATCCTGTTAAATCACGCATGAGCTCATCTCATTTTACAACAATTAAAATACAACCAACCATTTCTAGATTAAGCGGTGTCAACAGGGAAAGGCAAGACTGTAAAGCTGTTTTAAACCGCATCCGACGGGCCGAACTTTGTCCTTCGCGGTAAGTTTATGTTTATGTTTATGTTTATGTAACTGCAAAACTTTGTGTAAGTTCTGAATTTTCTAAAAACAAGACCGTCTGCCGCTTTTAATCGACGAGAAAGTGCAAATGTGCCGCTTGCAATGTTCTGTTCTGTGTCACAGCGACACAGAAAGCTAGTTTATTATTGGTGCTTTTTGCCTTGTTTGTCTTGTAAAGTCTGTTTTGTCACTCGTGCAAGCAGTAAATCTTTTAATGCACACAAATATATTGTTGAAGTATGACGTTAAATATGTTAAATCCAGCTGACACAATGCTACCTCGTTAAAAAATGCCAGCAATATGCATTTAAGGACAAACTGTATTATATTTACAGATCTGTAAAGTAAAAAAGTAATGAAAGTGTGGAACTTTTAAGTCCAGTGAACTTGCATTGAGGAATTGCCAGGACTGTCCTCTGGTGGGCACCTATCTTCTCCCGTAACCTTTGTCCTATTAACATAAGATCTATGTGTTGGCTCAGCGTTTGTTGACCCTGTTCACGACACCGCGCCTTTTCTTCAGGTAAAGTGACATTATGTGGAGATGACTTCACAAAACATCTCAGTGACTCATTCGATTTGATCCGTATTTAGATTTATATGTTTGAGGAGTCTGCTACCACACAATAAACTGTAAAATTTTGGTTTTCTGATGGAATACAGTGTCAGGCAGTGGGAAAAAACAACAAAAAAAAACTTTTAGTTGAATAAAATTGGCGACATGAATATACATGGCATAATTAAACTAGATAATGTGACCTTTGCTTGCTTTTGTTGCCCACCAGGACACCATGTCTCCTCAAGTCCGACTCATGCTGCTTCCCAGCGCCAGGTGTTTGTTTGACGAGCCCATCCAGGTGAAGGTGGACGGCCTGAGGCCCAGGCAGGTGGTCACCATGAGGGCAAAGGCGAAAGACGAGAGAGGGGTGGTCTTCCAATCCTCGGCCATCTACAGAGCCGACATGGGGGGTGCGGTCGACTTGCAGAGGGACCCGGCTCTGTGTGGGAGCTACGTGGGCGTGGAGCCCATGGGCCTGCTATGGTCCATGAAGGCCGACATGCCGCATAAATACTTCCACTGGAGCCTGGCGCTGAATCCTCACATGGTCAAGTTCTCTGTGCATGACGGCGTAGCAGAGGACGATGAGGAGGGTGGGGCTCTAGCAGAGGCAACCAATGAGAGGTGTCTAATTGCGGACGGGGTCAGCCGGGTTGTCGTCAAACAGGGGACATTTAGTGGTGTTTTGTTCACTCCTCCAGGTTAGTCCCTGTCTTTATCTGATTCCATTTTACAGTAGAGCCCGCCTATTTGTGTAGTGAATGGCAAAAGCCATGGATAATTGATATGCCCATAAAAATATATATTTTTAACACACGACTCACTCTTTCCCCTCCAAACCCTTATGCTAACTTGACGTTCTTCGATTTCAGATCAACATTTGCAATAAAAGCGACTGCTGTAATTATTAGATTAGATTCAGGTCAATTGTTCACTAGCGACAGAAGCTAACAAGCTAAATGCACAATGAAGGTGCATGTCATAAATATGCCTCACACACACTTAATAAGCACATTTTAAAGTATAAAATGTATAGGTAATCACCACTGAGTCATAATGGAATGATCACTGAGCAAATGGAATCAGAGTCACGGTGTTGCTCACACATCTATGGTGTGTTCAAGGCCCGCTGAACAAAGTGTGACATCTCAACGCTTTACAAGCATAGCGAAACATAAAGAAATAAACGTAAAAATTGTGGGCTTTCTTTACAGTGGCGCATGTATGATGTACATTTTACTTATCAAGTTTTTATAATTTATTACTGACTCAGGATGAATGGGATGTGCTGTCTTCGGAAAAAACTGCCTGTTCTTGGAGAGCAAAAAGATTTATTTGGAACAAAAATCCACCAAATTGCGGTGCTGTGAATGCTGAATCGCGAATATGGGGGGGGGGGATCCGCTGTATAACATGAATGTCCAGTGACATTTTGGAGTTGAATACATTACAACTTCTAATGTTGAACAGAATCTGTTCCTCATAGGGAAAATGTAAATAGAAATAATCTGTTCTAGGGTCAAACCGTGGCCATCATAACATTTTTAACAGCACAGGCAATGTTTTAAGTCACATTTTAACATAACATAGTCATACAAGTGTACAAAGAAGTGAAGTGTGTCACCCACACTGCTAAATAAACATAAATAATATGAATGAGTGTTTGGTGGTGGTCTGAGAGGCTGTTGGCATGAATTGGTAGCCACGTTTCCGTCAGTCTGCCCCAGCCGTGGTGACAGATGCAGCTATCACCGCCACCAGTGTGAATAATGGGTTTTCATTGTAAAGGCCTTTATGTATCTTGAAAGACATATATAAATCCAATCCGTTATTATAAGCAACAAGGTTTTTTCTTTTCTGTGTGACTCTCCAGGCGAAGGTCCCTTCCCGGGTGTGCTGGATTTGTGCACCTTCATGTCTGAGAAGCGAGCCAGTCTGTTGGCCAACAAAGGCTTCATGGTTCTGACCATTGCTGTGTTCAACGACAAACCCGTCAACATCAAACACTTAAACCTGGATTACTTTGAGGAAGCCGTCCAATTCTTACAACAACAACCCAAGGTGAGCACGACAGAGATGAAAATGACGCAAGGGAAAGTGGTGTCTTTAAGTAGGTGATGTAATGAAAAGTCCAATGTTTGTGTTTACAGGTGGGCGGTAAAGGAATCGGTGTGATATCGAGGTCCAAAGGAGGAGACATCGGTCTGTCGCTGTCGTCTTTTACCTCCGGCGTGGAGGCAGTGGTCTGGATCAATGGCTGCAGCGCAAACATTGGCTTTCCTCTCCACTACAAGAACCGCGAAGTGCTCTCTGTCTTGGGGTCCAACGTGAGCAAGTTGTTGCCCACCCCATCTGGCGCCAGCATCGTCAAGTTTGCTGTGGGTGATCCCGAAACCAAGGAAAACCAGGGCAGTGTGGTGCCCATCGAAAAAGCCAAGGCACATTTTCTCTTTGTGGCCTCGGAGGACGACCTCAACTGGGATAGCAAGGCCTTCATGGAGGGTATGGCGCAGCGACTGAAGCGTGAGGGGAAGAAGAACTTTGAGACCGTGTGCTACCCGAGAGCCGGACACCTGCTGGAGCCGCCCTATGGCCCTTACTGCCATGCAGGACTACACGGGATGCTCCGAGCACCCGTCCTGTGGGGGGGTGAGCCCAAAGCCCACATTGATGCCGAGGTCCACTTGTGGAAGAAGATTGAGAACTTTTTCAGAACTCGGCTGACCTCCAAATTATAGATTAATTAAGTTTGATTGGAAGAACTGAAGGACAATCAAAAAAAATTGTGACTTAAAAGTCAAATTAGTATGTGATCACTGAATGTACAACATTTTATTGAAAATAATTAGTTTTAAATGAGTTAAGTGCAATGTTGCGAGCCAGTTGTTTATATCCATGTAACTTATATTTTATAAATAGCTTGGTCAAATGTGATTTTTTACCGTTAACAATTAAACATGGGTAATTTTACCAGTTTGACTCTTTATTTTATGTCTAAATTTAGTTTCTGTTGGGAAAGTCTTTACCTTAAGTGATGTCTAGTTGTCTGCGTAGGTTGTCAATTTTCTCTTCGGCCACAAGATGGCGACCTAACTCGTAGCTAATGTCGCTGCGTGACAGCCAGTTCAGTAAACTTGACTTGGATTGAAAGCCAGGCTTTTAGCGGTAGGTACAGTAGACGAGCATCTTCATTTCCTTGGTGGAACTGTCGCACTGGGAACAAAGTGTTGAAGCGACTGTTTCAATGGCCTTTGCTTGTAATGTTTGTTAGGTGTTGGATCTTCCCACCGCAGCTAAAGAGAAGCAAAAGTGAAAGCTGGTCTTCATTGAACTATCACACAGAGTCATTCCTGACAGACACCTCTCAATGACAAAAGCTACACTTGTTTATTAAGAAACATTGTAAAAGCCTTGTCTTACTGCTCTCTTTCTGTCATTTCAGCTTGATGGCCTCCTTGTCAGCCTCAGGCTGTACATAGGCAGAGGTCAGGGGGGTGGGACTACTGCACTGCCAATAAGACGCACAGGAATCTGGTAGGTCTTGTCCTTTTATGCAATAATATTGAATGATTTTTTCTGACAGGAATCATGTGACTGTAAAGAAGAAAAAGACAGTGTTTAGTTGTGGTAGCTGCAAGTGGACTGTTACAGCCCAAAAGTGAAAATCAAATTTTGTATCCCCACTTTTGTTATGATCCACAGAAAAATTAAGTGGCGTCCTGGTCGAAGTATGCACCACTACTCTGCAAAGTCGGCATGAATTGATTGTGAATATTAGCGTAAGTACTGTAGCATAAGTATTTTGCTGCTGGTGAGTTGCACGGGCTTCTGGTACCAACTGTAAATATTCTCAACAAAAATAGAAATGCAGCACTTTTGTTTTTGCTCCAATTTTTTATGAACTGAACTCAAAAGATGTGATTTTTTTTCCCATCGAAACAAAAGGCTTATCTCCCTCAAATATTGCTGATAAATCTGTATAAATCTCTGTTAGTCAGCAGTCATAATTCATCCACCTAACAGGTGTGACATATCAAAATGTTGATTGGATGATTATTACACAGGTCAGCCACAAGTTGGCCACAATAAAGGGCCATTCCAAAATGTGCAGTTTCACTGTATTTGGGGAGTTGGTGGAGGCCAAAAACCAGTCAGTATCTGATGTGACCACCATTTGTCTTAAATACCATATACACCGATCCAGGGCAACTTCCTCCTGTTCCACCGGGGGGACACCAAGGCATTCCCAGGCCAGTTGTGAGACGTAATCCCTCCAGCGTGTACTAGGTCTGACCCGGGGCCTACTCCCGGGTGGGCAACCCCACAGCACCTCATCAGGGTCTCAACTGGCTCCTCTCGATGTGAAGGATGACTGAGCTCCTCACCCTATCTCACGACCCAAAGCTCATGACCATAGGTGAGGGTGGAAACACAGATCGACCGGTAAATCGAGAGCTTTACCTTCCGACTCAGCTCTCTTCACCACGGCGGTCCGGTACAACGACCGCATTACTACAGACACTGCGCCAATCCACCTGGCGACATCACACTCCAACCTTCTTTCACTTGTGAACAAGACCTCGAGATACTGGACCTCCTTCACCTGGGGCAAGACCTCGCTCCCACTCTGGAGGGTACAATCCACTCTTTTCTGACTGTGAAACAGGTTTTTGAATTTGGAGATGCTGAGTCTCATCCCAGAAGCTTCATACTCAGTTGCAAATTGCCCCAGTAAACGTTGAAGGTCACAGCCTGATGAGGTCATCAGGACCACATCATCTGCGAATAGCAGACACGAGATCCTAAGTCCCCCAAACTGGACCCCCTCGTCTAGAAATTCTATCCATAAAAATTATGAACAGAATCAGTGACAAAGGGCAGCCTTGGCGGAGGCCAGCGTTCACTGGAGACATGCTTGACTTACTACTGGCAATGCGAACCAGACTCCTGCTCTGGTTGTACAAGGAACGATTGGCACGCAGTAGCATGCCTCCAATCCCATACTCCCGGAGAACCCCCCACAGGAAACTTTGAGGGACACGGTCGAATGCCTTTCTAATTCCACAAAGCACACGTAGACAGGCAAACTCACACGTACCCCCCAGTACCCTTGCAAGGGTGTATAGCTGGTCCAGTGTTGCGTGACCAGGACGAAAACCACATTGTACTTCCTGTAGCTGAGGTTTGACTAACGGTCGTACCCTTCTCTCCAGCACTCTGGAAAAGACTTTCCTAGGAAGGCTGAGGAGTGTGTTCCCCCTATAGTTGGACCACCCTTCTTGAAAAGATGGATTACCACCCCGGTCTGCCAATCCAGAGGTATTGTTCCCGACTTCCACGCAATGTTGAAGAGACGTGTCAACCAAGACAGTCCCCCAACATCCAGCACCTTGAGGAACTCCATCTCCTTCCTGTGCAGGTTTGCCACTGAAGTTTTTTGACCACCCCAGATACCTCAGCCACGGTGATGGACCTGTCGGTGTTGGTGTCCTCAGACTCTGCTTCCTGTATGGAAGGTATGTCAGTGGTATTGAGAAGAGCCTCAAAGTATTCCGTCCACCGCCCGACTATATCCTCAGTCGAGGTCAGCAGCAGAGGTGTCGAATCGTTTATCAGAACCTCTTCAATGCCGACCCGAAAATTGTGCTCCATGGCCTCATCGAACTCCTCTCACATCCACGTCTTTGCTTTGACCACTGCCAAAGCCATGTGCCGCTTGGCCTGCTGGTACCTGCCAACCTGCTCTAGAAGCCCCACAAACCATCCATGCTTGAGAGGACTCCTTCTCCAGCTTGATGGCAGCCTTATCCTGCGTTGTCCACCATCGCGTTTGGGGTTTGCCGCCGCAACTGGCACGACCACCTTGCAACCACAGCTCTGATTGTCTGTTTCAGCAATGGAGGCATGGAATACGGCCCATTTAGACTTGATATGCTCGTTCTACCCCACGATGCAGGTGAAGGTCTGCCGGAGGTGAGAGTTGAATCTCGATGAACGGGAGACTCTGCCAGACATTCCCAGCACACCCTCACTACACGTTTGGGTCTGCCAGGTCTGTCTGGCATTTAATCCAACTCATCACCAGGTGGTAATCAGTAGACAGCTCAGCCCCTTTCTACACCCACATGTCCGGAACATGCGGACCCAGGTGTGATGATATGATTACAAAGTCGATCATAGACCTGCGGCCTCGGGTGTCCTGGTGCCAGGTACCCTTAAGGACATCCTTATGTTCGAACACAGACGTCCAATAACTTTACACAGGTTCAGATTGGGGAGGCCGTCCCTCCTAATCACGCCCCTCCAGGTCACAGTGTCATGGCCCACATGTGGAGTCTCCCAGTAGAACTATGGAGTCCCCAGCAGGGATGCTCTCCAGCACCCCCCTGAATACTGAACCAGAGGACTCTTAATAACCTCACACCAGCTCACCACCTGCAGCAACTCCAGAGTAGAAGAAGGTCCAGCCACTCTCAAGACGTTTGTTTCCAGAACCCAAAATGTGGGTCGAGGTGGTCTGACTATCTCTAGTCAGAATAACTCAACCTCTCTCACAATCTCTAGCTCCTTCCTCATCAGAGAAGTGAAACTTTGAAGAGACTGTGTCTCTCGACTGGCCTAGGAAAGCCTTGGGATTCACCAGGGAGGAGCTGGATGAAGTAGCCGGGGAGAGGGAAGTCAGGGCTTCCCTGCTTTGGCTGCAACAGATTTGAGAGAGATGGGCCTATTGTGTACATAGAAAAAGTTTTACATATTTGAGTTCAACTCAAGAAAAATGGGAGCAAAAACAAAAGTGTGGAATTGATATTTTTGTTGAGTGTAGCCTTGTGTTTTTATGATCAAAAACATTGTTGCGAAGAGCTAAATATATATAATATATTACAATCCAGATCATACCAGTCATTAAATATTCATTTTTTTACATTATTAATGATGTAATGGCTATGAACTGGAAATTCGACTCCCACCAGTGATGGGCCATGATAAAGTGCGATCTCTGTTTTTTAGCTGGAAGAATCATGAAAAAAGGACTAAAAGACCTCTTACATGTTGATTCTATGTAATTTAACTGGCTGTGTGGTGCACCCACAGCTCCCTTTCTCAATTAAATATGTTTGAAAAAAGAGCGATTACATTTCAGGAATATAATATCACACAGGACACTTGCAGGTGTGTGGTCCGGCTTATCCGACATGAAAAAAACGAGGGAAGAAACCAGAGCTGTGTTGATTAGAAGAGGTGAGGGAGTTGTTATGATGATGAAAATGACCAGGCTCATGTCACCGCCGTGTATTATTAGGCGCGCAATGTGTAATTAGCTCGCAACCATTCATAGCAGACACAGACCTGCTCCCATCTGCCACAGATTTAGTAGAACCGAAGCAAAAATACTCATCGTTTTCTACCAAATTATGTCTTAAAATCACAAACAAGGTACAAGTGGCTATGTTGTGAGTTTAAATGACACACACGAACATAAATAAAGAAACAACTCCCCATGATTCTGTGCACCTCGATGAGATAAGTTGACTAACATAAGACGTTTTGAGCTCGTAAGATCAGTGTAAACACACGCTGGTATTCTCATCAGCTCGCAGTGTTTGCATTTAGGCCACAGAGTGGTCTGGAAATAATTAAGATAAGAGCCTGGAGGGGAGCAGGGCTCGCTCATATCTCCTGACTATATTTAGCTAGGTAACTGGCTGACTGACTGAGGTATTCATGTTTACTGTATGTTTTCTATACCTGAAAATGTGTATATAAACAAACAGCCAAACTTAAAAATCACATATTATAGGATTTCACCAAGTCTAAGTTCCAGAGGTGCCACAAAATCTAGCCTGGATCGTTTCAAATTGTTTTTAGTAAGGCCTACTGGGAACACACAGTTTTGTGTGCCTTGAGTGTGTGCCTCCAATGAGTGCTATTGTGTACTTTATCAACTTTTTACATATATAGCCGTCCCTCATTTATCGCGGTTAATTGGTTCAAGACCCGGCCGCGATAAGTGAATTTCCACAAAGTAGGATTCAATATTAATAAATTGAATATTTTCATAGTTAGAGCATGAAAGTCTGTTTATGACTTTTCTTCTTTTTTTTTTGGCTTGTCCAGCCATTAGGGCAGATAGTATTGTTGATCTAAATACTCTTATGTGCTCAACAGATTTGCTCTGCCAGGGAAAAGTGTAAGATACTCTTCCCCTGTTATACTGAATTTATTTGACTTTCTTTGATGTTTTGTTGTTATTGTTGGAATGCAAATTTGCAGCGGCCGGGCCGGAGCAGGAGGGGAATGGAGTGGGGAAGAAGAACAAAGTAAGAAGCCAAAAAACTTACCATTTCCACATGGAATACAAGGAGAAGGTTTTTTCACTGTCACGTCAGACATGCCATGGTTGACTCCATGCATTAAGGTAATCTAACATAATATCATGTTTCATCAATGTAACATTACTGAAGCCCAGTGACCAAAATACTACATATAACTTTAATTTTTTTGGGCTAATAATAGTCCATAGTCAAACACGAAACAGTGGTCATTTATTAATTCATTATTTTTTTTTAAAAAGGGAGCGCTGTCCGAACCGTGATGTAGCGAGGGATGGCTGTACACTGTAACTCTGCATTTTTTCAAAGTAATAGATGCCATATATTATATACAACAACGTAACAATAAGGAGTGGGACAGGAGGACACAAACATTAGCAACAGTAGCATAGCTACAGTATGTGAGCTACAATGCTAACAGTACAATCATATTTTAACAACATCATGCTAGGTTAACATATTTACTTAAAAAAAACCAAAATGATCAAACTTACAGCATTTTAAGATGTGTAGCAAAGCCTGTAATAAAAAAGTGGTGTGTGTAGACACAGGGCAGGTACATTTAGCTAAGCATGGGTCGGAGGCGCCAGCATCATCAGGTTTGCTGAAACTTGATGTTTTTTTCTCAAGATTTGACGAGGCAAATGTGTAGATGAATGTAAACTTGTGCGTTTCACCTACAATGTTCATTTGAGCTCATGAGCTCATTGGTGTGGTAGAGGATTTAATTTGCTAATGCATAACACATGACCTCCTGTGTTCCTCCCTCCCCTGTGAGAGCTTACCTCAGCCTGCTCTGACAACAACATACAGTACATCAAGTTGAGTATGTTTCATACACCTGCAAATGTTTCAAATCATCTTCCTCGTGTGAGTAGTGGAGTTTTCTGGGTGTGTGGGTTCCAGTGTGTTGGAGGGCCGGTGAGCGGGGCGCCAGGTACGCTCGGAAAGAAAAACAAGCACCATGTGGCTTTAATACGGGGCAGGCCTTAAAGGCGGCGACCTCCGCGCTGCCTGGAGACCTCGAATGCACCTCAGGAGAGAGTACTCACGCATTCCTCATGTCTTTTACGTCAAGTATGTACAGACAGGGTGGCGCTTACCTGGGATACCTCCACTTTGTGCTCATTCCTTTTTTTAAATATGTTCGCCGACATCGACGTGACCTGTATGCCTGTTAATTACCTCCACCAAGGACGTTGTGTTTTTATCGGCATGGGTCTGTTCTGTTTAGTTCTGTTTAGTGCATTTTTTAATAAATAAGCTTCCACAGCTAGCTGGATAAGCTACATCAATTGTTGTTATATGGCAGCTAGGTTAAATGGGTTGGTGTTCCTCTCAAGGTGCTCCCATTGAATTTTGATAATATTCCATATATTGATGACATCAAAGCATATTTCAAAGTTCTTTTGAAAGATTCTTTAATGTTTCTTATGCATATAGTACATAAAAATTGAACTGGCTTTTCTTGTTTCCCACTCAGCCAGAACAGTACGAGTAAATAACGAAAAACAAAACCATGGCATTAAAAAATGTAATAAAATGTACATAACATAATTAATTAATGTTATTAAATTACTACTTAAAATTAAATTAAATTAAATTTATAAAATAAAATATATTTTGTGTAATAAATACATGAAATACATGAAAAAAAATCCTCATTCAGTTTAAATGACATTGCAGGTTTTGAACCAGATCCACAATCAAAATATTAATCTGTGATATTATACTAATCTTCTGTATGTCAAAATAAATATAAATACTTTCTATACAAAGCTATATGGTGTAATCTCTCCTAATCTAGATCTGATCCAGTTTACATTACATTCATCATCAGTGTAAACAACATGACAACAAAATGTGTATGAAAGGTTAGATGCTGCCAAACGACACTTCTGATCCGCATTTATATAACATTTGTTAACAATGTAAACATGACAACAAAATGTGATTGCAAGCTGACAAGCTATCTTTTCTTCTCAAATCTACATCTGATCCAGATTACATTACATTTGTCAACAATGTAATCATGACAACAAAATGTGTATGAATTTAGATGCTGTCAAGTCAAGCTTCTGAACCACATTTACATTACAACTGTCAACAATTTCAACAACATGACAACAAAATGTGTGTGCAAGCTTATGCAACGGATGCCAGACAGTGTGGCTGTGTAAGAGTGGGTCAGTCACTGACGCCTTGAGAGTCCCGCTGGACATCGAGTTGACAGCTTGGGCTTTTAGCTCGATGGCTAGCGCTCTTGTCCCTCATTCTGTGGACCTTGGTTCGTAAGTTGTAATAGTTAACGTAACAGACTTAGTAACACATTAACAAACATTCAGATTGTTCTTTTTCTGTAATTTATGTAAGATTCCTGAAGTTGTGTTCTGAACAGTCTGATCTTCATCACAGGGATGGCGTCCTGGCAGACATCTCACATGATGAGCTGGAATCAGTGACATCCTTCTTGTGTTCCATCAGGAGGATTGGCTAAAAAGAACAGTGAGAGTAAATTTCCAACTCCAAACTAAATTACCTAAATAACCAAGTATCTTACTGTATCTCTATTTTGCCCTTCTTTCCTGTTGACTTCCCGTTTAAATAGTTGCCTGTAATTTGCTGTGTTTTAACTTTTAACAAAAACCTTTTTACCTTTTTTCTAATGCAGATGTTGACAGGTATTCACTAGTTTGATTCCTGACCCACAACAGGCCAACAAGCATGCGGCACCAGGTTAACATGCACACATGTGGAAGTCATCCTCTGACCTTAAAGCGTAGCTTCAACGTTCTCACACACACACACACACACACACGCAAACATTCGTCCAGCTGGAGATGATTATAGTTGGTGCTGTCCACAGGAAGTCGGCCATCATTTCAGACTGACAGGTACAAGGAAGGATCTCAGCTCTTATGGAATTCTTAGGAGGATCATGAATTGGCTCAGATAAGCCTTCACATGGTGCGGAACAAAATGTTTACGGGCTCGTATCTGACTGACTTTTTGGCACGTGGTAGATTTTCTCGTCATCAGACTTTTAAAAGACTTTCAAAAAGACATGACCTGTCTGACAGCGACTTGAGGCTTTTAGCTGTGTCCCAGTCCAGACGAAGCCACCATTACAAACTATGCGAAGGTGATGCATTCACACACGTGTGTCGATAAGTACTGAGCTTTCAGGAGACGTCTTTGTTGCAGCAAATGTCTCCATCCTTAAACCACTATGTCAGATGGCTACATGTTTCATGTTAGCATTAGCATTGTCACATATTCTAACGTAATTTTTAAGTTGCCAGGGTCCTCCAAAGATGAATGTTTCCGGTGTTGTAATATGTATTATAATAAATGTATTTTTAGGTAAAACTATAGCCGCAAAGGATGGCAGTGATGTTCATTGATGACAAATGTGCAATCGGGATCATATCTGGATTCCGCTTTGTTGACATGACCGCTTGTGATCTTGAACATTGAAAAGTTTGTTACATTTTATAAAACCTGACATATCTGAAATATTTTTTTCCAATTAAGGATAAGGATTTTTTTTTTTTTTTACATATGTTCTGAATTTTTCTATTCTAATGAGATTCAGTACAAGAAATATTTAATAAATTCTGCCTAAACAAAGATAATAACGCTCACTTTTGATTAACACGGACAGAGACATATTAAAATAGCATGAATGGGAGAGTTGTTTAAATTTTGATATGCTGTATATGCATGTGTTTTTCATCAATGTGTGGATTATCTCAGAATTTTAATAGATCCTTAAGTAGTCCTTTTAACTGCACTTATTTATCACATAAAAATCCAGGTTACTGTAAACACAAAAAAAGGGTAATAAAAACTAGGGATATTAAATTAAACACGGTCCTATTTAGTGTGTGTTTTTTTATCACGTTAATCACATTTTTTATCTTTAATTTTTCAATTTCTGTATGCAAGTTGCCTTTTTATTAAAAAAAATATTTTTATGCGTTGGGCTTCTTGTGCTTGAGTCGTTGGGAGTGGAAAAGAATGGTCAGTCACCCCATGAAGTAAACATTGAGTCCTTTTGTTTGGGCGTGTTGATACGCTCCCATTGTAGTTGGGAGGGCAAGGTGAGGAACTGCGAGTTACAGAGAGGAGACATGAAAATGGAGGCACATGTGAGAGTTTTCAGTCCAATGATTGGAAAATTTACATTTCAATAATACGTCCAATTTAAAGCCACTTATTTGTTGTTCTATATCAATCTTTGAAGCTGCCACAATAATATAATGAATTTACATGAAAATACCTCAAGTTGAGGGCTTTTGTCAGCAATTTTTAGGTGAGATTAAAAAACGGATTAATTAGATCAATTAATTACAGATAATAATTAATCATTCAAGTTTTTTAATCTCTTGACAGCACAAATAAAAACACACCTCCTTCCACATTTTAATTAATAGAAGTACATAATAGACATTAACAATTAGCCATCGTGTGCTAATAAAAGATATATATGCACAAAAAAATCATTATGCTAATCATGATTGCATTTCATTACCAAATGACCAAATAGTTTCAACTGCTATTCATTAAATGCACCTCTAAAAGTTCTTGGTGACGACATCCTCCATTTGCCCTTTTCTATGGAAATGCCAGCGAGCCTAGTAAAAGCCCCCATAGTGTAATTACCTGCAAATGAAATATGCTTCCGAGTGTCATATTATCACGTTCTTTTCCTTCTGCCTGCATGGGTCTCCATTCATTATTGAATCCTTTATGCACTTCCCGTGTTGCAGGTGTTAACAGCTGTTACCAGGTGACAGTTTTTTTTTTTTTACTGTACAAGTGGGTCACCACTCCTGCTGGGTTCTTGTCACACAACATCAAAACAAAACGTGACAAAAGTTTAAGTGATTTCATTCATTTATTCCCATTTTTAGTTGTTACAGCCAGCTTTCATCAGGGCCAAGTAGGGCAGTGACCCACCAGATCCAGCATATGGAGACGTTTTGCATAAATAGTGTGTAGCAGCTGACACCTGCTCTGTAATGCACATTACTGAGGACTACAGCACTGAAGCTCTTACTATAAACGTAGAGAATATGTATATTTATTATATTTATAAATAGGAGTATTTATGTACACTGTACATGGATATCAGAGGTGCACGCATTTTTTCAGCATGCAGTTTAAAAGCCAGAAAATAAAAGTGGGTTTTAAGACGAGACTTAAAGCATTCAACTGGGGGGGGGGCATTTTTGCATGAGTGGGGAGAGTGTTCCACAGCTTGGGGCCGACTGCAGATAAGGCCCAATGCCCCCTGGTCTTAAGTCTCGTCTTGGGCACCTCTAGTAGGAGCTGACCTTCGGACCTCAATGAGCACACTGTAGTGTAAATTTGGATGAGGTCCGAGACGAACTGAGAGGCCAGCCCAACCGTAGAAGAGCCATTAATAACAATGCGGAGGCTTCAGATAAAGCATCCATATGGTTCTGGCTAAAGAGTGGAGAGCAGTGGGGGCAGTAGAATGCCACTTGGACACAGTCGGAAGTCTGATCAGCCTTGGTTGGGTCGCCTGGATGAGGGTGTCCCTAGTAAGACCCGAGACACCCAGTGATTCCAGGAAACAACACTGATGATTTTTCCCATAGGAAATAATGTAAATCCAATTAATACGTTCTAGACACCCAAAAAATTAACAAAATGTACACTTAATATTTACTTTTAATTTAATAATGTATTATTAAAATTTTTATCATTATTGATGATTAATTGTAATGAATAATTATACTTTTATATTTTAATTAATTATTATTAATGAATTAAACAATATAATGTATTGAACTTAATGTTGATATTGACTTCCCGTACATTCTGGTGAGATTGAATTCAGTAGTGTTTCTCACCTGCCCTCTTTGGCCCCATGGTGGGTTATTTAGCAGTCACACTCAATAAAAAATGCACTGACCGTGAGTCAGCAACACAGGGTGCTTTTTTTGGCCACTCGATTTCGCGGAATGATACAGTACAGGACAAAGTGACTAATTAAGTTCAATACTGTAAAAAAACAGTGTACAGTGTCAATTTTGGCGAAAATGTTTGATGAAAAGTGAGGTGACATATATTATTAAAGAATTCACTGTATTTTTACAATATGCCAGGGGCCAATAAGGGGTAGATAATGGCCCCCAGGCCACAGTTTGAATACAGTTTGAACACTTCTGTTGTAATTACCTCTGTAAAAGGCCTATTTGGTTTTGTAAATTTTATTGTAGATTTTTGACTTTTTAAGTGAAATTTTGAATAAAATAACAAATAACGTAATTGTCTGAAGGTGCTGATGTCCCGAAGTAAAGTGCAGACAGACCTCCACTGGACAATCCTAACTGTCTGTCTAGTGCTGTAGGTGGTGGAAATGTGCATTACAAAGCAGGTGCTGCAGAACATCTCCCTCTGCTGGATCTGGTGGGTTACCGCCCCACTTCGACCCACTGCAAACAAACTAAAAGCAAGCAAACTCAGTTAACAAGCATTGTGATGATGATGATGTCTATGTCACTTAGTGGAGAGAAGATGAGGCAGTCACCTAGAGCAGGTTAAAAAAAAAACACACAGAATATGAAATTAAGCTTTTATCCCATCTTGGTGCATGCGTGAGGCTGCTCCTCTCACAGGTGATTGTGGAGTGTCAGGGTGGATTTGGGAGGCAGCATAAGAAATAGTGAGCGACAGTGTGAAGTGGGCAAAGTGCAATTAGTGTCAGAATAGTGGTGAGAGGAGGAGTATGGTGTTTAATGGTGAAGAGTTAATGCAAGGAGAAGGCATCTCATTGAGTGTTGTCAATATTCATGTGATTGACACATTTTTCTCACACTCGTTTATTCTTTATGATCGCAATGCATTTTTTCAATCTTTACTTTATTTTCTCTTTCTTTACTTGATTTGACATTTCTTTAATCTAATTTCCTTTCCTTTGTTTTCTATTTCTGCCCTTTCCTCTCCTCACTTAAATGACCTTTCATTTCTTTTCCTCTCCCCTCCTGTCCATGTTTATAATTGTCAAGTACCCATGCCTTTTTTCTTTTCATTTCTCACACCCGTCCCTTGTTTTACATCAGAGGTGTCCAAAGTGTGACCCGGGGCTTGTTTTTTTTTTTTTTTAATCAATCTTTTATTGGCATATACCTACAGTCGTCCCTCGCCACTTCGCGGTTCAAACATTGCACCCTCACTCTATCGCGTTTTTTCAAAAAATAATTAATAAATGAATGCTGTTTTGTGGTTGACTATGGCCAATTATTTTTTTTTTAAATATGCATATTAAGCACATTTTAGGCATTCTTGGTCCAAATTAAGCATTTGTAAGCATAAAAATGACTAAATTAACTGTGTTGTTGAAGTGTCAATGTGCCAGTAACGTATTAATATTAATATTGTTAATAATAATAATAATAACAATGTGATGTGGTTAATATGCACGCCACATCATATGTAAATGGAATGTTGTTGGCGCTTTTTGGAGTCTTTTTCAGAAGACTGTATAGGCGGAATAAGTGTCTCCCATTACATGCAATAATGAGCTGTCTCTTTTTATCTGTGTTTATATCTTTACAATGCACCGAAAAGAGAAAGACATATGTCCATGTCTCACATAAGGATTGTGGATGATGGGCAAAATTCCTCGAAAAAGTGCAGTTTTCCTGTAAGGGACTAAAGGACATTGATGAGCTGTAGTCTACACTGGCCACTAGGTTTATTTGTGTATTTATTTAAGATAGGGACAGTACATATTGATGAACATATACATGATATGTAAATATGTCAGATTCTAGCCAAAGGCTTAAACACAATAAGACACAGTTAAACAGTTAAAAGCGCATTCAAACACTGTAAACATAATAAAACACATAATAAAAAACTTAAAACTGAATTACATTACACATGACCCTCCCAACACAACACCCAACAAGAGACACTTACAGAATACACAAAACTAGTTTGAATAAATGAGGCAAAGTGCTGAAATTCATAGTCCACAATAAAATCAAATACAGAGACTGTTGTCATGGGAAGTACTCTACACCTGGCATTGTCATGATCACACACCTACTTGGACGTAAGCCACTTCTTTAGGTGACGTTTGAAGGCAGCAAAGCCTAGATGAATCTCTTAATCTAACTGGCAGAGTATTCCAAAAGCTACTGCCTTTGAAGAGGAGGACATTTTGTCCAAAAGTAGTTTTTCTCCGTGGTACGTCACACTCGCCTCTGGATATGGCCCTTGTGGTCCAGGATAGTGAGGACCAACAGCATTTTTGATGAACTCATTGAGTGGAGGAGGAGCCAGCCCGTGAAGGCATTTATAAATCAAGCAGCCATTTCTAAATTTCACAAGATTTTCAAAGCCAAGCAGTTTGTATTTAGACAAGCTTTTACAATGATGGTAAGTCACCAGGTGTCACTAGTAACACGCACCAGACTTGATAGCTTTCAGCAACAATTATTGCAGGTTTGGATTTTCTCACAACAAGCACAATAATAACAATAGTCATCATAATCATAATAATAATTAAAATATATAAAATGAATCAAAGTGGATTCCCACATCCTTCAATTCGCACCCCTTCTTTACATAATACATTATATGTGAACATTAGAATAAATATTTTCTTCCCACTCATTTATTTTCATGTCTTTGTTTTCTTTGATTGTACTATTTCCTTTGCTTTTTACCCTTCCTTCTTTTTCATTTACTTTTTTTACCTCCATTCCTATCTTTTCATTTCCTTTTGTTAATTTCCCTTTATTTTCTTCTTTTTGCCTCCTCTCATTATTACTTCCCGATATCACTCTTTTTATTCTTCACGAACCACCTTTTCATTTCCTTTACTTTAAGTATCTTCCTTTCCTTCCTTGCCTCTCGTTTCCTTTCCTTGTTCTTGTGTTTCTCTCCCTGGCTCTATCATTAGCGTGAGCATGACACGTATCCAGCATGACGTTCGTCTTGAATAATGTAATGTAGGTGAGTCACAATTATTTAACATCCACGCAGTGACTCAGGACACTTCTGCCTGTATCCCATCATGCACTGGGGCTGAGGGCAAGGATGATGATAGCATTTGAATAAATATTTACGATCCAACATGAAGCATTAGCCCAGTGGGGTCCAAAGGGCGGCCCGGGGGCCGTTTGCAGGCCAGAGCTTGTTTTTATTGGCTTGCAGCACATTATAGAAGTAAAATGAAACAACAATACAATTGTAAAAATGTCAAAAAAGAGCAAAAACGTGCAATGTCAAGAGAAAAAGTTGATATGTTGATCCTAACAAGAATCATGCGATTTGTCATCTACAACACAAAGCTGACACAAAGTTTTGTCTTTTCATTTTTATTTATTTGTTTATTTATTTAAATTAACCCGAAAAATACAAAGCCATTTGTGCTTAACGTAAAATGATGGTGGATATACCACAAAGAACAGTGATTCTCAACTGGTAGGTTGGGACCCAAAAGCATATTTTAGACATTTTTCTCTTTGGAATATAATAATTACGTAGTTATAAGTGACATATCTGCTTTTGTGGTCTTATTTCCTGCAATTTTTATATGTAATTTTTATTGTGCCGTAGAGTATGTACTGTATGTACAGTGGAACATTGGTTAGCGTATGTCCTGGTTATCATGTTTCGCGGTTAACATAAAAAATGTACGGCAAAATTTTGCCTTGGTTTGCCTACATTTTCTGGTCAGCATACAATATGGTGCATCTTGTCGCGTTATTAATACACTGCGGGAGTCCAACTGTGTTCTTGAATGAATGTATTTTCATCACCAAATGTCCTTGTTAGCAGGCTTTTAGCTTGCTAATACATGGAAAAAGGAACCGCAGCGCTGTCGCCCGTCTATGATGTCATCAGCGGTTGCCTCTGTAGTTCTTTGCTAACTAACACAGTTACACCACAGGTCTCTGCGTTTTATTGATGTAAAATATATGTGACATTACATGTTTTGCTACTGTGACAAATGTCACATCAGGCTTTCCATTGCAATTTTAAAGCATTTTCCTAGATTGTTTAACATGAATTCATTGCAAAAAGACTTGAATTGTAATGTTGGACACCCTTTGAAAGCATTACAATTGTTAAATGGCTTTAAAAGGAGCTTTCATGGCGAAAAAAATTTGCTTGAAGCAATATCTTGGAATAGTCACTCATTCTGTCACATGACAACCACTCCAAATGTTTTTCTATATGTCACTTAGGGACTTAATGGGTTCAAGTCAAGCACAAATCTGTTTTGTGACCATTTCAGTTCTGTTCTTATGGGTTAAAAATATCAAAATGGCTCACGCATACTTTTCAAAATGTTCAAACTGTGTAAGTTATGTCTTCACGCTACCTTCAGTCATGTGTGTAACATTCATTCATGTGTACTTTCTTCCATATGGACTGTGGGGTCACGTGACGTGCACGCGTCTGGTCCTTCGCCAAACGAGGTCAGCCTCCAGGTCGGAGCTGGAACAGCAGGCGGCGCCGCGGAAGGGTATAAACAGACAGTCAGGTATATGAGGTGATGCAGAGTGACATCATTGCTCCTCTTGTTGTCGTGTGATTCATCGCGACGACCCACAAAACTGGCGGTGCCGCTTATCGCTCGACCCGCCGCACAGGAAATGAATGTGGCTTCCGTCCTTGTGGCCTTCTTTCCTGAAGTTTCATTAAAAACAATACATGAATAGTAAAAAAAAAAAAGCCTATTTATAGATTTAGAGTAAATGAGGTCAAGGTTTAATCAGGTCATTAAAACAGGAACAGTTGTTTACTATTTTTTTCCAGGGACCAATGTGCTTATTTGTGCAACCCTGTTGACGTTCAACCAAGGCTGAGGTCAACTGCAACATCACACAAGGTATTTATTATTTCATCTTCTACCTTTATTATGTATTATTATTTATGCATTATGTAATATTAACGTATTAAATGTACAAAAACATGCATGTTATGTTAACTGGAGAATTTAAATCAGTGGTGTCAAACTTGTGCAATGGAGAGCTGAGACACTGCAGGTTTTCTTTCCAGCCGGTCACCAAAGCAGGTTATTTTAATGATCGACACCTCCTTCAATTTGAGAGAAGGAGCTCATCAATTAAATTACCTGCTGGAAAAACTGGAGAGAAAACCTGCAGTGTCTCGGCCCTCCATTTACACATGTGTAAATGTGTAAATTGTCCATAGTTGTGAATGTGATTGTGAATCATTGTTGTGAATATCCAGTATGTGTCCTGTGATTGGCTGGCCCCAAAGTCACCCCCAAAGTCAGCTGGGATGGTCTCCATCTCACCCATGAGCTGAATGAGGACAAGCACTGCGGAAAATGAATGGATATTATTTTAAATGTATTATTTCAAAAGAAGTGCGTATCTTGATCTGTGGTGTCCAAAAATGAGACCAAGGTGCCATTTCTGGCCCTCCACTGGAAAAGTGGAAATTTTGCCTCGGTTTGCATACATTTCCCGGTTAGCATACAATATGGCACGCGTCTTGTCGTGTTATTAATGCACAGCATGAGTTGAACTTTGTTCTTAATGTATTTTTATAACAAAATGGCCTGTTAGCATCCTTAGCTTGCTAACAAAATGGAAACCGGAACCACAAGTCAGCTACATGGCCCATCTCAGATGTCATCAGCAGTTGGCTCTCAATAATGTTAGCCCAAAACACGTTATTTTTGTTTTACCTGCATAAAAAAATTCTAAATGCATACAAATGACAAAATGAAAGGGATAAATGAACACTTAAGCTTACTTTTTACCTTCATCGAAGACGTGCTTGTTGACAAGACTGTTCCCAAAGATACAATGTAGCAGCAAGACACCACACGGACACCATATTCCTTTTTTTGTGATGAGTTATTTATGGATTCAATTGTGTTGAATTGTGTGTTTCTCACCTTCTTTATGAAAATACTGGTACTTGCAACTTTTTTTTTGCTCCATTTTTAGTTCTTGAGGTGAGAAATACTATTGAATTCAAGAAATAACTTGTGACAAAACAGGAAGGTGTGTCTTGCTGCCATATCATGTCTTTGGGAACAGTCATGTCAAGAATGACATGTTCAGTGAAGGTACAAGTAACCTTAAATGTCCATTTATCCCTTTCAATCATCATTTATATGTATTTATATGCATTTTGAATTGTTTTCTGCATGTCAAATTATAATTGTAAAACTGTAAAAATGTGTTTTGTGTTAACATTTTGGGGTTTCTGGAATGGATTAGTTGGATTTACATTGCATGTAGTCAGCCATGGCATGTCCAACATGATAGAGTAAAAAGAAGTTCTCCTCCCATTCCGTGTGGAAGTGGTAAGTTTTTGGCTTCTTTGTCCTTCTTCCCCACTTATTTTTAAACCTTTTTTTAAGTTACAACTGAAATAAATAAAATGGAGGCTAGTTAGTTGGCTCGCTAGCTTGCTAGTGGTTAAAGCCATGGCCGTCTCTTGTGTCCCTGTAGCCTGTGCATTACAGTTGAGCAATGTGGTGTAAACAAGGAATAATAGGAGTGTAAAGGCGACTACAGGCATGTTATTTCATATCTACATGCCTCTAATAATGGTAAAGATTGTATGTAGAAAGTCATAAACAGGTTTTCTATGATCTAAATACGAAATATTCCATGTGTTAATATTGAATCCTACTCTGCGGAAATTCACTTTGGTCTGGAACCAATTAACTGCGATACACAAGAAATGACTGTAATGCTAGTATTAATAATAGGCTTTGTCACCTACAACAGAGAAAGCTGAGATGCAGGCTGTTTTTTCTTTGAATGTATCTAGAACGTTGGAGTGGTTTTAGCCTGTTCACACAATTAAAAACATTCAAACGAGTTCTAATGTTGATGTTCAGAATTCCGATGTTTGTGAACGCACCTTGCTGGCTATTAGTGTATGAGGTAGTGTTTATTATGTGTTGATGTGGATAGCGACAGAGAAACGTGCAAGTTTACAGTGTTTGAATTGAGCACTGGTGGTCGGCAATAAAGTTTAAAAACAGCGTCAGACTCTGTTCCTCTGTGAGGACATTGCATTACTTACAAGATGTTACTTGCACAATATGGTCTGCATTCATTTAGCACGGAAATGAGGTAACGATAGCTACTTAGTTTTTCAGTCAGGTCCGATTCCCACCGTTTACGTCAACACCTTTGCCATACGCTACAGAGTTTCAATACGCATACCTAGCCCTTGGTAGAAAATGTTTGGACACCCTTGATGTTGATATAGCTGTAAAGTAGATCCCCACTATTTACAGGGGTGTAATTGTGACAAACCCATGAAAAAGCCTATTTTTTACACTCCGAGCCATATAATTTGCCTCATACACGTATTAAACGTATTTGAAGTATAAATTGTATTGGCACTCCCCACTAATGAATGATCATAAAAGATAATCGATAGAACAGGTGGAATCGGAGTCATGGTCTAGCCTTTAGCCTGGTCGTCAGGCTGTTGCTTCCGTCTACTGTGGCACCGCCTCCATCGCCCTCTAAAACTGCTAGCGGTGGTGCACGGCTCCGCAGGCCGCTGGGTCATCTCGGCTAGCAGTCGGAGATGATGTAGGCATCCACATAATTCACACTGCTTGCCTGTTGTAATTTGGATTTAACATCATATATTAACTTGTGTTCACCTCGCTGTAAGTTTTGAGGCCGGATTTTAAGAACATTGACTGTCAAAGCTCGCATTGCTGCTGCCATGCTATTATGTCATACATGTATGCTGTACATTTTATGCTTTATAATCACGTATTTATAAATGATCACCAAGTTAGGGTGAATACGAAGGGTTTGCTGCGAAACAGAACGTAAATTTCAGAGAGAAAAAGCACTATCTGGCAGGTATTCCCACAAATAAAGAGAATATTTTTTTTTTATAAGAAATCTGAAAAAATGCATTGCTGTAAATATTGGCACACTATGCAGGGATCCACTGTAAAGGTGTACAATTTGCTAGGTATTCCTATTTGGAAAATTGGTGCCAATGTTAAAGTTGAGCGTGTACATTATAACCATGTTACACTTTCCCTCCTTGGCTCTTGCTCTTATCTGATCTTATCTTATCTTAATGCTAACAGTTAATAACACGTGTCTGAAGAGCACCAAGTGTGACACACTCATGGAAAGCGGCATTAGCCGCTAATACATGAAGGCTTCAAAGCCACCAAGAGGTTTATTACGCCTTTTCACACGTTGCTTTTATTTGTATTAGCATTTCACATTAGCATTTTAACGTTAGCATGTGAAGTGGACCCCCTCAGCTTTTTGAATTAAGATGATTTCCTGCCCCTCATTTAGATTCAAGCACCTGATTAACTTCACCTGAAACATGCAGCATGTTTCTTAGAACATATTAGATAATAGTGTACATGAGTGAGAGAGCAACGTTCGCTACAAGCTGAGGGTAGGGGTGTCTAGTGTGGCCTCCGGGGCCATTTGTGGCCTGCAGTTAGTTTTAGAATATTACAGAGACAACAAAGGAAAACTGGAAATCCCCCCCAAAATGGCATCTGCAAACCAAAATGGCCGACTACCTATGCATCTTACAGTTTATGGTCTTTGAGGAATTTTGTGAGTCATGTGAACAATTTTCGCTAAAGATTGCCGGAATAATAATAGTATTAGTAACATAAGAAACAAACTATTTTAGAGAGTCCCCTTGTCACCTATACATTTGCTGTTTTTTCTTTACATTTATTTCATAGTTTTGCATATCTTGTTGCATTAATACCATGCACCATGTTGCATTAATATTAGCGTGTTTAACGAGGAATATCATAGTTCTCCTGTGGGGACTTTAGGGCTTTGATCACCCCCCCGGTGTGTGGCCTAGACAGATGTGTAGTTTAACTCCTCGGGTAGGACCCCCACCTGACCCAGGACAAAGCAGACTGCCAGTGTAGTGGGGGTAAAGACGCAGTTCGCCTGAGGGTCTTCGCCAGTGAGGAGTATTAACAGTTAGTGAGGAACAGAAGGAGCCTTTGAGCCTCATATTCCTTCCGTTTCCTGGTCGGAGGAAGGCTCCATTTCCTCATTCGCTACACGTTAAGCAGGACGGCGCTCACCTGTGGAGGTGTTGTCATGTAGTGGACCCCCTCTGAACTCCCCCCAGAGATGAGAGCATGCATACAACTGACTCAACATTGCTTTGTTGCCTTTTACACCTTTGTTGTGTCATTTGACAGAAGGAAAAATCGCCCATATGTGTCTTTCCACTCTCTTTCTGAGTTCATGCCGAATAAAATTTGGAATTAAAACATAAATGTGTTTCATTTATTGCCAGAATAGTAACGCTGCCAAGTGATGCATGTCTCCTTACTGTTGCAAACACAAATTGGCTCTGATTTCTCCCTCTCGTCTTAACTCAAGGAGAAACCCTGCATGCGTGTGGTGTTCAGGAACACCTGGTGCACTCAGGCCTGGAAATCTGATCATCTGCAGGTACCAGAATAGCTCGATGGGACCGCAAAGGCCACTCCACTGACCTGTTGTGACTTCCTGTTGAGCCGAGTACCACGGCCTGTGCTCTCTACATGCAACTTGACGCCTTTTTAAAGGTGATTTTCATGCACATTCTTCAACAACTTTAATTAATTTTGTAGTAATTAAAAAAACACTCCATATTATTGATTATTGTGAATAAAATGAACATAAACTACATTCAAATTTTGACTAACACACTCAATTCACAAGAACATAATGGATATAGATGAAGCAATAACTTAATATTAATAAAATATATTGCTTGATTTTAGATTTTAGTTTAGAGTTTCTAATGGACCATTTGGAGGTAAACACTAGTAAAGGTAATGGGACTGAGGTAAAGCCGCACAGATTGCTCAAAATACTCATGTTCTTTTCCTCTTGTCATGTTTCTCCATGTTTCACCTGTTTTGTATTATTATTTATTTGTATTGTTTTCAAGCAGTCATGTCAAGTAGAGAAAGTTTTCGGACGGCCCACAAACAGCTTCCTCTTGTGTCCAGTAGGAGGGGCCGTGTGCAGAGGTGTACGAGAAGGTGATGCCGTAAAGGAGGAGGCAACGTCGCAAACCAGGTGTTCCGCGTGAGAAGAAGGGGAGGAAGGGGGGAAGGTGACGTCGTAAAGCAGACAGGGTGGGTGAGTTGGGGGCGGGGGGAGGGGGGAGGTGACTCGCTGTGCTTCAGACTGGAGCGAGGCGATCATGGCGGATGGCCCCAGGTGTAAGCGCAGAAAGCAGGCCAACCCGAAGAGAAGCAGCGGTAAGTCCGAACTCGGGCCGGACCGCCGCCGAGCTGGGCCGGGCTGATCCAGTCGCTCTTCAGGGCCACTCCGGGAGTTGTTGCGGGCGAGTTATGGCACATTTAGCGGACTTTGGGGCGGTGTTGTGGTGTACCGTTATACCTGTATGGCGTCTCTCTCTCCGCCTAGCGGTGCTTGCGGGCCTCAGTGAACCGTTATCCGCTGCTGGAAATAACTCCGGGAGCGCCTCTTCTTGTTTGACTTATAAGCACCCCACAACAACACTCCTTCACTCTTTGTTTTGCTTTTATGCACTTTTTGGCCCACTTTTTTCTGCTTTGGCGAGCATTCGCCTCACAACGTGGCCGCTTTGCGCGTACTTTGTTGACGGGGAGTGGATGAAAGCAGGGCCGGGCGAGGTTGGTTGGACTCGCTTTGGCCGCCGAACGGAGCCGTTGGCGTCCATCGTTAGCATCAGAACAACTGTGGGGGTCTTCGGTTTGACGGCCGGACTCTGGGTAGTGTGGGCTAAAGTGTGTAGCTTTTAAACGAGGTTCTGCCCGGATGGTGAGTGATGGCAGGGAAAAAGAGAGCGATGAGATGTTTATTATTTGGTGACCACTTCCCTTCCTCCTCCTCCTCCTGTTCTTCTTCCTCCTCCTCCAATCTGCACCAAATCTTGGCTCGTTGAAGGTAAGGGTGGAAATGATTGTGCAAAAAGTACTTTTATCTTGTATTTCGTCATCGCTCACACCGGATTGGCTTTAAAAACCAACCGTTTCTACTTAAACCTGCGCGGACGTGCATGAAGACGGCACAGGAAGCACAGCACATGGCAGCATGTCGTTCGTGCTTTATGCACCTGTGAATTCGGCTTGGGTTTGAGAGATGTTTCCATCGCCTGAAGCACAGAAACACGTGTAGTATAGGGTTTAAAGTGTATTATTTACGTGGTATTTAATGAGCACATCATATGCTAGATGTGAGCTTGATTTATCTAACAGCGTGAGTAAAATAATGTGTAGTTGTTTTCCTACCTGATAATAACGACGCACTGTTATTCGCGTGGGGGTGGGAGAACACCTTTTTTCCCCTCTTGTCGTGCTGACGTCACGACGGTGCGTCCGTACAGGAGCCATCGTCTCCACTAGCAGCACCCTCCTCCTCATCCTCCTCATCATCATGTTTACCTGAAGGCGGATGAGGGGGGCTGATTAATGGCCTAGAAATAGAAACAAAAAAAAACAGCACCTGCAGAACCGACCGGAACCGGATCTGCTCGCGTGTCGTGAGGAGCTCGGAACACATGCTCCAAATGTCAACCTGCGCAGGTAGAGATGCGTTTTTTTCTCCCCCTTGTGTTCTGCTTTCATTCTCGCGGGATTTATCTCATCCTGACCCACTTGTACGTGTTTTATTTTAATTCCACTCCCTTTTTATTCTTTGCCCAGTTCGTGTGCGATGCCGTTGTTCCGTAACTACATTGCTGCTTCTCCACGCGTGTTGGCGTCCATTGTGCTGATGGTGGTGATGATGATAATGATGCTCTTAGCGGTAATTCGCGGCACAGTTTCGGCAATGGCGGTCGGCACCGTCACTGCAGTGAAGGAAGGCGGGGTCGCAGCTCAGTCGTGTGGTCCTGCTCGGAGACAGGTACCACACGCAAGGTGATGCAACACGTCAGCTTAAAGGTGCGTTTTTTGGTAGCGGGAGACAGGAAGCCACGTGACGTGGGTGTTGCGTTTAAGGTCCTGGGACGTTGTATGGAAATGGCACGCGCAAGCGGGGTAGGGGAGGGTGTATTTTTTCCAAGGTGCTGTCATGGCCGCAGGTGTTGTCTTCTTCCTCCCCTCCCCCACTTCGTTTCATCGTCGTCATCACCACTAGACAGATGAAACAAATGAAGAGCACGAGGCTCCTTCATGTGATGATGAACTGTTCTCATACTACTCCACCAGAACCTCCAGCCTCAGGTACCAAAGCCTGGGCCTGGTTTGTGGATCATGGCAGGAACAGTTGAATAATGACGTCATGATAGATAGCAAGATAAATTGGACTACTAGTGCGTTGTGGATTTGCGTCAACACAAATTCAACACTAAAAAGAAACAAATAATACAATTACCTGTAAAAAGTCATGTCACTGTAATAAAGCTAAGAGAATAAAGTCAAAATGTTAACGTCGTTATATTACAGGCGAAATGTCACAACAATGAAGTTGTATTTTTAGTACGACACAGTTCCTCAAAGTACAAGAATTTAATTGTAATGCTGATAATATTATCAGAAAGAGTGGACAATGTTACAAGTTATAATATTTCAAGAAAACGGTTATGAAAATAACAATTATGTGAAAACTGTCATAATGTCAGATAATGAAACTGTAAAGATTTTAAGGTTGTAATATTACAAGAGTAATGCTTCAATGTTCCAAGAATAATATAGTAATGTTACCAACAAAATGTCACATCATTAAAAGCGGATATTTTTGCGAAAAAAGTCCTAAAAGTACAAGAATTTAATGGTAAACAGGTGATGACAATGCGAGAAAGAGGTTGTGAGAATGTACTGGTAGCTTGTAAGAGGAAAAATTTGTATAACGAGACGATAGGTGAATGAAGGTGTGTAAGAGCAAAGTTGTACTATTACAAAAACACTTTTGTAATCTTTCAGAATAAAGTTGTATCGTAACATCACAGTGATAAGGAATCAAGGTTAAGAGAATACTGTGGTGTTTTTTGTGAGAAATGTCAGAAAATTGCAAACAACAACTAGTTTTGGATTGGATGGACAATAGCATTAGATATTGTGGATGCTTGTCTTGGTGGACTTAGCAAATGTAGCACCTCTGTATGCTTTGTAAAGTTTCAGATAGTTTTCCTCTTTTTGGCAGCGGATGTGCTCTCTTTGCGCTTTCATGACTTCAAGTGTAAAGTGCCTTGAGATAACTTTTGTTGTGAATTGACACCACCTAAATAACATTGACGTGTGCTCAAGCGTGCCCTCTGCTGGAATAACACTCGTACACACACACACACACACAAGCACTCATCCTGATGCATTCACGGCTTCACATACAGTCGGACAACACAGAATTTTTAACATCACACAACTTCTGGGTCGCACCATTGTCATGATTGTTGATTTTATATGAGTTACAAGTATGTGATGTCTGACTGTTTTGTGCGCGTCAGGCGAGGAGGACGGCTGCAGTGCATGTGTGGAGACAGCTACGTTTGCTGATACTCTTTGGGCCACATTTGCTGATGTTCCCGTAGCTATCTTTGCTGACAACAGGAAGCTGACAACATTAAAGCATGGATCGGAAATCTCCGCAGGTGGTAACAGAAATTTCTGATATGCCGGTATTGAAATCCGATACTAGATCGGATTGGCCCCATCCCTAGTTTGCATGCCGGGCTATGTGTCTGCTTGTTGGAATTTTGGGATGTTGATGTTGGCTGCAGACACAAACACTCTCAGGATGGGATGTCGTAAGTTTGACTCTGGTGTCTCTACACAGTCTATTGGTTGTCATTATATGGCGTACCTAATGACAACTCGTGTGTGTGTAGTAGAGATGTCCCAATCCACATTTTTCGGCTTCCGATCTGATCTGATTTTTTTTTTACAGTCTTTCCGATCCGGGTTCTCATCCTTTTTTTTTTTTTTTGATAATAAGCTTTTGTTACAAACATGAATTTGTGGAATTGAATATGGTTATGAAAATACTGTAGCTCTTCAAAGCAATACAGATAATGCAACCAAAGTATTGCTGAATTTACTTTATTACACAGCATGACCAACAATTTGGTTTAGCTTTTGTAACAAACCTTTGTGAGTCAGGTCCCTGATCCAATAAAAGATCCAATAAAAGTCCATCCAGTAAAAGATAAAATTGAAAAAAACGGGTATGCAAAAATATTTTTAGGGTAGGACTAATCATTTGACATGGTTATAGATTATTTTGTCGTGTGATTTGGAATATATGACTTTTTTTTTTTAACAGACTCTCTACAACGCAATAGTAGTTTATTGACGGTCCTTAGTATAAACAGGAGCACTTCCCGGGTGAGCTCCCTGCACAATGAATCAGCAGTCCGGGCACAGTGAGGAGGAACTATTGCTGTAGCTGTGGAGCCGAATATCCAACATCCAACGTGAAACTAACTTGTCTGCATGGTGGTGTTGCGTTTCCTTTTTCTTGTGGGTGGCGGGAGTCGAGTGGCAACCAGCTTTGAGGTGCATTACCGCACCTACCATGTTGGAGTGTGGCCCATCGTTACGAACGTTAAATGGCAACTGGATCAGTTCGATCTCGTGGCGGAAGCCGATATTATCAGATTTTCAAAATACAGCGGATGGGCAGCCAACCCTGATCCGGACGAATGGATTGGGACATCCCTAGTGTGTAGTCACCGCCATGTCACATTTGCTGCATCATGTTTTAATAAATGCCTCTTTTTGCCTTCTTTACCTTGAGGCGCTGTGAAGTCATGTGACTTTGCTTTTTCTGTTTTGGCCAATCAGCTCTCTCCTCTGTTACATCAGCAGCTCACACATGCTTCTTGTATGTACATCTTCACAAGGAGGGAGATGATTATTTTATTGAACTTTTATTGTACTCTCTTTATTCACATGCATGTCCATGTGTGTGTGGATGCTGCAGGGTGGGGGGGTCAAAGGTGAACAGGCCCTGATTGGTTGTGGTGGCCAAGAGTAGCTGCTGTGTGACGCTGGCTGGTCAGTCATGTTACTTTCCCTTTGTGTGACACAGCCTGGGGCAGCCTGTGTGTGTGTGTGTGTGTGTGTGTGTGTGTGTGTGTGTGTGTGCGTGCGCACAAATGGAATGACAAAGCACAACAGGACGTCTTTAGCAAGTTAGCATGAACTCCTCCTCCCCTTTTGCCTTTTATGGTGCAGAGGGGGAGGGGCGCCCTGGCCACCGATGCTACCGCTGTGACTAATTGAGCACTGCAGCATGTGTGCATGCATGAGCGAGAGTATGTGTGTGTTAGCGGTAAAGTGGGAAACTGCTACTTTCCTACAGGCTTTGCATAACAACACACGGCTCTTTGCCTTTACCTGCATTAAGGCAAGGGACAAGCAGCACTTCCTGCAGCTGCTGATGTTGTTGTTGTGTTGCTGCCAGGAGGCCATTGCACAGAAGTGGGATTCAGACATCCAGGATAAATGACTGAGCTGAGCTCAACCAACCCAAAACAAGAGCGTTGAGGCTCTAATTGGTTGCACAAAGTCCAAGCCAGGATGAATAGACGCTGATTAATCAAGGCGGGTGAAACCAATCCTGGATCAGTGCGTGTACATGGCTTCCTTAAATAGGCCTCGCCTAAAAATCACAGAGCCACTGCCACTGCTGTCGTCCTCCTCCTCTTCCTACTCCTTGAACCGAAGAATCTTTTAGCCAGTTTGCTTCTGTCTTCTTCTTCTATTGTTTATTGGCGGTTAGCAAGCAGCTCACCCAGTTACCTAGTTTTCTAGCGAATATTGACAACAACAGGAAACGCCAATAAGCCAATAAGGACTGTTGTGTCTCTATATTCAGCCAGCTGAATTGAGTCATGGAAATCATTATTAAACCATCTTTGTTTCTTTAGTTTCTTGTTCATTTTGATGCCAGATACAAGTAAAGGTACCTTTGTTTGGAAAAATATAACAATCAAAACAAAAATAGCTCATACGAGTTACATTTTTTTGGCAGCACAATGCTATAGCTATTCATGTAAGAACTTTTTGATTTTGGTTATTATCAAGAAAACCGTGAAGGTTGGTAGATATCAGCTCTTAAATTAAACTCTTATGAGCTAAATTTGTTATCATCATTATATTTGTCCAAACAAATGTACCTTTAGTTGTGCCAGACATTAAAATGGATCAGTAAACTGAAGAAACAAGAAACATTCCATGACTGTACTAAGAGGTGGAGCTTGTCACGTCTTCAACTCTCACATAAGTATACAACAGTCTCTACTGGTAGAAGTAGTAAATACAATAACAGACACATACAACAGAGCATCGATAGGTTGCCCTAATACACCACAAGCATGCAGAACACAATCCGCGTTCATACGCTGTTAAAAAAAGAACCAAAATTGCAGTTAAAAAAATCCGTAAAACAGCGAATCCGCGAAAGGTGAACCGCGATGTAGCGAGGCAATACTGTATTTGTATTTATATGGGATGTGTATGTTATATACTGTATAGTATGTGTAAATTATCTAACAAATGATGTAATGATTGCCACATCATCAAATACCCTCTATGTTCAATGATAGAAATGAATGATGATCGTTGAATGTGATAACAATGTGTAATGGCCAGTGGAATAAGTATTGGTTTCCATTTATGGTCACTACTGATTTGAGATAAGGGATGAGATGAAATAAATCCTGGACCTTAGCCTGGTCTGGCGCAGGTTAACGCCACAGAATAAATCTCCATGGTAATTTATGTCAGAACATACTCCACTTTCCACTATCCCACTTTTGTGTAACTGGATCACGGATAAATTGAGCCAGGATAACCAAGATATCCCGGCTTAATCCCTTATCCTAGTTTTGTGCAGTAGGCCCCAGGTGACATTCACACCTTTACATTAATGCCTCAGAGGTGCAAACAAATGGAATCGTTGGCGACATGTCAGTAAATTGGCTTATTTGTCACATTGGGGGTCAGGAGAATGTTGTTGTTGTTGTTGTTGTAGTCTGACCTTGTTTCCTGCGCGAGGTTGGCCACAAGCTGGCGTCACATGACTGCATGTTAACAGACGTCATGAGTCTTATTTTGGCGTAAAGAGGAAGTCAGATGGGCTGATTTGGCTGGAAAGCAAATGCGAGCTTGTTGCTTTGCTCTGTGCTGAGGAGGCGTGGCCTGTGCGGTTGGACAATGCTGTGTTTGGACGGGTGGCCTTCCAACCCCCATCCCCACAGAGGTCAAAGGTCATTCCGGCTGCCCCTCACTCTTTGTTTGCCTGTAGAGTGCATGAGACACATGTGTTCTCAGTACAATGAGGACGCTTAATCAGATTACATCACACACTAACATGCTATGACATCATCGTGCATCTTTTCTTTAAGATAAGCAGTTTGTGTGTGCATTTAACAATCCTAACACACTTGATTTACGTCGCCTACTTTCAAAATAATCCAGATGACGTAAAAGCACAGATTTGTTGAGCTGTTGTTTCCTCTTTTTGGCCTCATAAAGCATTCATTCACTTCTCACTTTGCAGGAGAAGTTTGAAGCCGGCTGTGTTAAATTAGAAGGTGATTATTAAGGTGATTAAATTCCTCTTTAATTGTACAAAGCCTCTTCAAAGAAAAGATGTTATCAAATTTAGTCTTAATGCAAGAGACTGCTTGCATCGTGGGCGTCCAAAGTGCAGCCCCGGGGCCATTTGCTGCCTGCGTCTTGTTTTTTGCTGGCCCCTGCAAAAAAGGGCTGGCCAAATATAAGATAAAAAGACTAGAATTTTGGAAAAAATTACTTAAAACTAGTGAAATTAATACATTTTAATTAGTAAGAAATCCTAGATTAAGATTTCTACATCTAGAAATAAGCAGGATCAAAATCCTAGATTTAAGATTTTTATATCTAAAAATAAGCAGGACCTTTAAGCTGGAAATACTTATTTTTAGATTAAATACTTGTACTTATTTTTTTTACCTTATGGGATCTGATAGAAAGTGAGACCATGACCCATTCAACATGGTCCCTCTCAGCCTTGCAAGCGCCGTCCAATGGTAGGCAGAGCGTTACAGTTTGGAGCAGGTTTTGAGGAAGGTGGAGGAAGCGATTGAACCACCAACTTTCCAGTTTCTGGATAACCTGCTCTGCCTCCTGAGCCCCAGCTGCCCCAAACTAATATCTCATACTAGTGCAGAGTGACAAAGTGGTATCGTGAAACTAGTTGACAGAAATAAGCCTAAATCCATTTTAAATGCAAAACAGGGCTTGCCAAATGTAAGATAAACAGACTAGAAAAATATTTTAAACTAGTGACATTATTTGTCTATGCACTTGTTAATCTTATTTGACAAAAAATCCTAAATTAAGATTTCTATATCTAGAAATAAACAGGACCTTTGAGCGGAAAATGTTTATTTTCAGAATAAAATAATTCATACGGCCAAAAAAAAGTTAAATATAATTAAAATAAGTGAAAATGAAACAACATATTAGTGCAAAATGAGTAAGGTGTATCCTGAAACTCGCTGATCTTGAAATAAGCCCAAATTAATCTTATAAGTAGGCTAAAAAGTCTTAACAAAGAAAGTCTACTTGTTCCACGAATATATATCTTAGCTCATGCTATTAAAAATCACAACCAGAAGCGCCAATTTGATAGCATCAATATTTATTTTCTTTAACCAGCATACCAAGTTGCTCTCCAAAATCGGTCATGTAGTCATTTAGTAATTCGTCTGTATTGGTCATCAAAAATTGTTTACAGTATGTCTTTACCTTTCTGTTTAATAAACTGAACGTTAAAACATTGTTGTTTGGCAGTTCTTAAATTCAGCATCCTGTGGATGCTGTGGAATCTTTACACAAGATTTGATTTGTTGGGAAAACCAAAATAACTTATTTTGAGAGTTATTTGCTCGATTTTAACATTTCTCAACTAAACTAGACAAAAAGTAAACCCTCATTCTAAAATTAAGGTTATACTATAAAGTCAATGAGTAAATAGCCCTTAAAACTAAGCAAATTATCTAATATGTCTAGAAATATGATTTTTAAATCTTGGCAAGTGGCAAATAATTTGCAGTGTTCTTGTTGCTGTTCTTATTCTGCTTGTTCGTGTTCATGTTGTTCTTCTGGGTCTTGTTATTGTTCTTGTTCTTGTTCTTCTGGTACCTGGTCCTTTTCTTGTTCTTCTTGCTCTTCTTCTTCATCTTCTGGTTGTTGTTTTTCTTGTTGCTGTTCTTAGTTTTCTTATTCTTCTTGTTCATGTCACCATCTTCTGGTGCTTGTTCGTATTTTTGCTCTTCTTGTCCTTTTTGTTATTCTTCTCGTTCTTCTCCTTCTCCCTCCACTTCTCTCCTGATATAATTCATCTGATTTGTTTAATCCCCTATTCATCCATCCATCCGCCTGAATATTCATGTAGCAGCTAGCAGCTAAAGCTTTAATCTGTCCTGTGTTGTAAAAGACGTCCTGCGGTGCACCGAAACTTTTTTTAAGCCGTGAAAGAAACAAAACATTTTTTCCTCACTCATTCCAACGTGAGAACACGTGGTCATGTGTATGGAGTTCTAGGATGCCTTTTGGGATTTAAATGTGTGTGTGGTGTGTGCACGTGGGCCTGTGTGTGTGTGTTGCAGCTATTCAAACTGTGTATGTGTGTATAAGACAAATCCCTCCTCCTCTTCTCTATCTCGACGGTGGGAAACTCCTCTCTCTCTTTTGGTGGCCGATCAATTTGCATATCTAGCCGTCCTACTTTCTCTTGCTTCTTCTGGGCCTGAGAGGCTCCAAAAGAAGCAGCTGGGTGCGTCGAAGTTTCATTTAAGCACCAACCACTTAGACCTAAACGACAAACCAGGAAAACCTTCTTTAAACTGCCTTTAGTTTACTCACTTTGCCCTGCACAGTCGTTATTGACGTTTACATGTATTTAACCATTGTTTTATTTTAAGTACAATAACCATTGATGTTTTGAAATGCATATATTATTTAAATATTCTCAATGTCTGGTGTGCTTGCTATAAATCACACAGACAGGCCTTTGAAAAACTTGCATATACAAGTACAGTAAGTTTATTAACTGTCTTACAGTTGTAGATCAACTGCTGTCATTCTTTTTCCTGCTCCTTTGTAGGGTCACTTTTTGCTAGGCAGAGTTCATATTGGTCATATTTCAGCCATGCCCACTAGGCTGTTTGACAAACAAAACATCTAATTAAAATAAGTATTGATTTTGTTAGTTCAGCCCCTGAGAAAGATATGAACAACCCAGAATTTTTATGGTAGGTTTATTGTAACCAAAAGAAACAGAATAACAAAAATCGAGAACAAATGTGAATGAATGACGTATATGAATATGTATATACATACAATATATATGTACAGTATATGTACATACGCACATATATATATACACGTCATCGTGTCTTGTAATTTGCATAATTGGCCATGAGGCAAAACTGGAGCCAGAGTGAAGATTGATAGAGTGGAAAAACTCAGACTCAGTGTTAGTGTGTGTATGACTGCAATGGAGCTTTTTGGTTTGTATGATAAGAAATGTGCAACATTATCTGATGTTTTTAAACCTTATTTAACAACAGAGGATGATGTTGACTCATGGGTGTTGGTTTCATTTTGTGCAGCGGTACACTCCTGTGCATGCGACACGCACGGGCGGATTAAAAAAAAAACATGCATGATTTGCTGGGCTTAGTCAACTACTTGACTAATTAGTCAAGTGTGCACTCTTTTTAAAGAATATGTACACATCATTGTACATGTAATAACTCACTATATTGAACAGCTGTGTTACAATGCCCGACCAAGTCAGTTGTGGTGGGTGCGTAGGGAGGTGTGTTAAGACGCAGAGTTACGATGCTGTTTACTGTACGGAGTTGGAATGACAAGCTACAAGTCCCATTATATTGAGATTGCGAATGAGGGAAAACGGGTAGCCCCAAATAAAGAAATAACTTTTTTTTTTTAAAAAAAAGGTAGCACCAAATCTATCTGTTATGGTCCAAATGTATTTGTGACGGGCCGCTGCTGCTGCCTCTAATTCAACAATATATGGAGAGGTCGTTTGCAGGTTTGTAGACCTCGTGTTTCTAATATTCAGGTTATTTAATTTAGCTGACGTTGGCGGTCAGAGCATGTCCTGGCAGCATCATGCAGCGTCTCAGGGGACACAACTCATAAGCGGTGGACAGGTGTGTTAGGAGGAGCCTGAAGTCACTAAAGACACCCTGGGGATGTTATAAGAGAGTGCAGCAGCAGCAGGACAGGTGGGTGTGATTCAGGGGGGAGTGGAAGCAGAGAATTCGATTAAGAGGTACGGCGCGGTGATTTACTACATCTGCGCCACGCTGGCGGCGGCGGCCCAGCCGTCAGACATTTTGTCTCCTGTTGCTGCAGCAACAGAAATGTGATGAAGGACAACACGCTGGCTTATGACAGTGATGGTATATTTTGTTTTATGTGCAGACATGATTCACATTAAAATGCTGCAGGGGCCAGTGACACCATGTCACTTTCAAGTACCTTTTTCTGCTCATACTTAAGACAATATTGGTAGCAGAAGATGAAGATAATGCACAATGAAGACATACAGGAGTTTACAATATGGCCGGGTATCAGGGCCCTGAAACAAGGGATACAACAACAACGATACAACAACCAGTTCCGCCCATGGGCATGGCGGGACCGGCACCCATCACAAATTTGATAGCCTTCTTAGGATTAAATTTGAAACAGGTGGGGTATGTTTCATTATATTGCAGATGGCCAAAATCTGTGGGTACCAGTAAAGTCCGTGAATTGAGTCAGTGAGAGTGCGACCTGAACCATGTCTGGATGAATGCAGCTCTATACACAGGCAGAAAAGGAGGAACGATGGCGCAGCCATTTCCCTGAGTGGGATCGATAAAGCCCTTCTGAGTCCTTGGAGGCTCCGGCCGAAAGCCTCCTCTGGATTTCGTAGGGTCCAGACTTTTTTTCTTCTTCTTCTCTGCCATTTTAACACACAATCACACAAACACACAGGACAGAGTTTTAAAAAACTCACACAAGACACGACACAAACAGTAAAACATAAACACAGAACAGAGTTATACCGACGTGCATAGGCCCCATTGGGGATTTCTCGCCTCAAAAACTGAAAAGAAAGCAGACACACCCTCGGTAGTACGAATATACCGGAAAGGCTTTCCTGACCAAGAGTACGCAGTATACTCTCGGTGGTACGTATACACCTTTAAGTGGCTTTCCTTACTAAGTAGTACATACTCAAAGACACACAGATACACAAATGGGAGATATCTACGTATTATCTCCCCAAAGCCTTGAACTTTGGCAAACTTTGTCCATAATATACCATTTTCTGAGGAGCTCCATACAAGACAGCCTTCTACCTTCCTAATCATTTCAACAGTTAAGGCGGTCGCAATGATACGTTTCCTCAGCAGACCACAGCCACTTCGCGAGGATTCAATTACCCAAAAAAATACAGGTTTTCTAACCAGCAGAAAAATCCTTAACCGGAACAGTATTGAAACTAGGCAGACACAGCACTTCCTGTATTTATCCTGACCAGAACAGTCTTGATATCAGGCTTCCTGTCCAGTAGAGACTCGAAACAGGTCGTCCTAGCCAGAACATCGTTATCTTTAATGCTTCCAAGTAAGCCTCGGAAACGATAGCTCAATTTGAACAGTTAAATGTACCAGAAAGAATGATAGGTGTCTTCTACACCTAGTAGCTCACGATCGACGGGTTGGTGACCCCTGTGATAAAGGATAAGATGAAGTGATACAGATACAGCGAATAGACATGTCTGCTCTGGTCACACTATCTAACATGTGCCTATATGAGAGGCCTATATGTAACTACATTTAACACTTACAATTTTTTATAAGCTCAGTGAAAGGCATTCAACAGTTCAAGTAGAAATGGGTATGATTAATCAAGTACAGTAGAATGGATTTGATTGAATTACAGGTGTGTGTGTCGGGACTAGTATACGTGCCTCCCGGTGGGGGTTGGGAGGTTCGATAATGAAGCTGTTAAGCCGCACCTCGGAGACGGCCGCGTCCCCAAGGAGGAGCACTAATGGAGGCCACCCGGACCCGCCTGATGGATGGATGGTAGCAGCTTGGTGAGGCGGTGCAGTTGTAATTGAGACGCATGCTACATGCTAACTGTGCTAAACGCCAAACATGCATTGTCAGATAAACTGTGGTGCAGCTCTTCTTTTTGCTGAGTCATCCACATTACGGCTAAGTTCATTAGGTACACCATAAAATGAGATCTAATGCAAAAATTCTACCTTTAAAAAGATGCTAACTTTTGATTGACATCGCCACTGAGGTTAAAGCTCCACCCTCCTTCACCTGGCACGCTCAAAAGCCATGTTCAGCGCTTCATGAAAGTCACTTTAACGCCTCAGAGGCAGTCAGTAGGGTTCTGTCTAAAAGTTGACTTTTTAAAGTCAACCTGAATGCGCTTGACTTTTTGCTGAACCTGCCAGTCGCTGTTTTCCTGCCCCTCCTACCTCCCTGCATTGTGTGACTAGATGCGCGCACACACACACACACACACACAAGATATGTCTCCAATAGTGTTAAATATTTGGATATTTGCACACGATTTAAAGCATTTTGTGTTTATTTTTGGAATTTTAAATTATCCCGTTACGGCTTGTCAGAGGCACTGTTGTCCAAAGTGCGCCGCTTGGCATATCGTAAAAATAAAATGCATTGATTATTAATGAGATAGATTATTAGATATTACACAAATTTGCTTTGTTGGCAATAACACAGAGCTAAGATATGGGTGTTTAGTTGAGATAGATTGGATTGCTTTTTGCGTCCTTAATGTAAAAAATGTAACAAAATGTATTTGAGCACATCTGGTGTAATGAGTACTTGTCACTCTTGACTACAAAGATCCTTTATTACTGACAGGAGCAGTAATAATATTTGGAGGACAAAATAGACATACTTCACTGGCTTGTTATATTAATTTTGTCTATTCAGCCTCCCAGGTATGTTCTGTGCTATTGTGTAACTCAATTTGCCTCAGTTTTTACATCGGATGCCTTTTCTGACACAACACTCCTTTTTGTCTGGGCTCGGGACCCACACTAGACATCTAGGCCCGGTTTCCCGTACAGGGATGCAGACCAAATCACATTGTAAACCAGGATTTACTGTAACGGCTTTCTCAGACGTGGATTAAAATGGTCTCAGATTTGTCCTAGTCTTGAATTAAATAATCTAATTTCTTGAAGGAAGACTAGAGCTAATCCAGGTCTAGATTTAAATTAAACTTGGCCAGGGGCAGGTTTAACTTAATCATGGCTGAAGTAGCCAATGAAAAAACTGGACACTTACAAAGACACCTTTACTTTGCAGTACGTTTCCAAAGAGATGTGTCAAGTGATACACAAGTTATGGCCTTTTGGTTATTCTGTTATGTCTTACATTTTGTGTTGTCTACAATGTATCGTTTTGAAAATGATGAAGAGAAGATGGTTGATTGCTTAGTAAATGATGGTTGGGTTGTTATTTTATTTTTAATATTTTAATGAACGAAGGCACAACGTTAACAGAGGTGTTGATACAAAGAACATAGACAGATTGCTGCTGCTGCTTCATGTCTCTCTTTGATAGACAACTCTACATGAAGGATTTTAATCTTGAGTTCATGTCCTTCTTTTAAATATTGTCATTTATGCTCAAAGTTTCTCATTAATGGTCAGCCCTTTCCGTTTCGGCCTGCTGCCTGGGTTGGCGTCCCTGGCTGCTGTTGCTGCTAAAGGTGCAGCATGCTGATTTTCTTTATTCTGATCTGGCTCCCCCAGCATCTGGTTCAAGCTGAGGTCATCTTTTTCTCCAATAGAGTTACAATATAAGACGTAAGATTTCAAGAGCTGAGATCCATCCATCCATTTTCTATACCGCTTGTTCTCACTAGGGCTGTGGGTATGCTGGAAGCTGTCCCAGCTGAGTTCAGCCGAGAGGCGGGTACACCCTGGACTGGTCGAGTTGAGGTCATAACAGTATTTTCTAACCAGAGTGCAAAAGCCAATGCTATACTAACCTGTAGAGCCCGACCGATATGGGATTTTTGGGGCCGATGCCGACATTGGGGGCTGAAGAAAAGCAGATATCCGATATATCGCCCGATAATCGATATACTGGTCAATATATGAAAAAAGAGCATTGATATACACAGGATATATACTGTACATGAACATGAATTTTAAATACCCAAAGTACGATTCAACGCAAGATGCAGAAGTATACCAAAATAAGGAAGTTGAATTAGTAAGACAGTCAACATAAGGACATGCCTCTTTGTGATTTACTTTTAGGTGTTGCCACCAATTAGTAGTCTTCTTTGCTTTGCTGGTGCTGGAGCCCACCGTCCTCTAACATTAACTTCTTTGATAAGTTTAAGGAATTATTACGCCAATGTGATTTTAAAAAGGAGGTCATTATAATGGGTGATCTAAACTTAAACTGGGAAGATAAAAATTCAAGAAAAAAGCTGAAGCAGATAACTGATTGTTTTAACTTGGTCCAAATAGTAAAGGGTCCTACACGGAATACAACCTCTACCAGTACTCAAATTGATCTGATTTTTACCAACAGGCCCGAAAGAATTACAAAATCATATAATATGATAACTGGGCTGTCAGATCATAATTTGGTACTTATATCTAGGAAATTAAGTAATAGGCGAAATTTTACACTTTCTGGCAGTAAAGATTTCATTGGTATCCCAAGAAATAAACAGGAAGCTTTCAAAACAGCCATAACAAACCTGAACTGGGACAATCTACTTTCAGACAATGATGTGGAAATAATCAGTCAGAATTTTATAGAGAACATACAAAGCAAAATCAAGGAATTCACAGTCAGAACTAAACCTAAAAGCCAGAAGCAGTCTCTCCCATGGCTGACTGACAATGTCATCAAACTCATGAAGGACAGAGATAACGCTTTAAAAGTAGCCATAAAAACTAAACTGAGCCATGACAGGCAGATATTTACTATAACAAATTTCCTAAGTCAGTGGTCGCCAACCCGTCGATCGTGAGCTACGAGTCGATCTTTGGGACTTTGCCGGTCAATCACGAGAACATTTTGAAAAAGATTATTATCATATCAGTGCCCTCACCTCCCGGAGAGCGACCAACAGGCACGCATTTTGTCCACTGAACACACCCGTATGTCTTGCCACTATCCAGGCAGTACACTAGTACACAGGCTCGCCTCCTGCACCGACTCGCTCCTGAGCGCTAGCAAAAAGGTCGAGTGGGAGTGACAGCGCTGCAGCGATGTGCTTGCGCAGACAACAGTAATTAGTGCACGTTAATAGGGCTCAAAGTCTGCCTTTGCTAGCTCAAAGTTAGGGCACAAATATAACTCCACAGAGTGCACCTCCAAAAAAATCTCTGAGCCACTTCACTTATACACACATACACACACACACACTGCTAAAATGTATATTGAAAATTTCACTCCAGCTTTTCAGAGCAACTTCACTTCTTGCACCATGTGATCTGTTTTGGCTTAAAAACATGATCTGAGTCATCCTTGATTACCTTAGGGCAGGGGTCTCAAACTCGTGGCCCGCGGGCCATTTGCGGCCTACCAAATCGTGTCTTGCGGCCTACCAAATCGTGTCTTGCGGCCCGCGACTGGACATCAAAGAGCAGTGTAACTGCAGCCCGCAATATCCGGGCAAGCTCAGTGTTACATACACATACTTACAGGGCAAAATAAACACCAACACTGAACTAACAGTGGTGTTATCACATGGACCGGGGCAGGGGTGGCCCTTTAGCGTTATTGTGAGCCATGTATTGTGAATTGTATCGTATCGTGAGGTACCCTGAGATTCCCAGCCCTACTCCCAATACTTAATGCGGTCCCGCCTCATCCAGACTCTACCTCCAGTGGCCCCCAGTGAAATTGAGTTTGAGACCCCTGCCTTAGAGGGTATTCGGCAAAGCAAGTTTAGTGGGTTAGCGAGCTGTGGAAGCGACTTGCCTGTTCAGCGAAGGTAGCTCTCTTTTAAAACAGCTGTATCACCATGGTAACTTAGGCTAAACTCATCACCAGGTCGCGACTAGGTTGTGTCCAGTCTCTCAGTTTGAAATCAGCTATGAAAGTGCCTCTGTTTCACTGTTCTAACTCATTTGGAAATGACTTCACCATTTATTGAGAACCTAGGAAGTTCCCGAGGGGACATGGAGAATTTTTTTTTTTTTTAAAAGAGCATTCACTGGTAATATTATCCATGAATAAACAAGATAGATTTTCAGCCGAGGGAATATGCTAGATATGCTCACTTGTTTAGGTGAGCAGCAGGAAAAAATACAATGTGAAATATTAATAATTAGGCCAATGTTTGCAGATGTAAATGCCACAGGAGTCCTTGCATGAATACTCAGCCCGTTAATCTTCGTATATTACAATATTTGCTGGAGGAATACACATTCTGAGTCATCGATCAACTGCAATAAAACACTTATTTTATTATAACGAGGAAAATATTAAGAAGGTCGCCACAAAACATCACACACAAAACACTGCCATTTAGTGGGCCTGATGAGATATACAGCATTTGGAAATACTTAATGAAAATATAAAATGAAAAAAGAAAGTTGTTGCTCCAAATTATTATTATTTTTTTTAAGTGGATAAGTGTTAATATACCAAAGTTGTACAATGTTGGACATTGATAAATGAAAAGACTAGTAGGGTATAGTTAGTATAATAATCAGTGTTAAAGGGGATCTATTATGCCGGGACTGTTTTGTCAACATGACTATCTGGACTGGACTATCCGCCAAACTGTCCGACGCCTTTCCAACGTTACTTGGTCATGTTGAAGAGTCAGGAAAGCAAACTGTAAGTAACAATTTACCAGTGTCCTAACTGTGTTTATTTTGTTTAAGTAATCGGACAAAAGGGGTTTGGCAGCTGTACGGAGTCCTCGAGAGTGCTTCGGAGTGTGACCAATAATAGCAGAGTGGGGTAGGCGGGAGGCGTACCTGGGGGAGGGCCGGGGATGGAGTAAATTACATAGAAATACTGCAGGAAGAGGTGCAGAGTCTGGATGATCTAGAAAGCTTTCTGTGCAGGTTATCGTGTGTAGCTGCTCTATATGAGTCCAGAATTCAATACAAAGACCCAAAAATTTGTGTGAACTAGGTCCCCTTTAACTTTCACATGCTGCATGCTGGCATGCCAGGGGTCCTCCATCGCTCTACTGGTGGCGACAGTGTTGCTTGTAGCAGAAATACACTGGCTGGGATCGCTTCACTTTTCAGCGGAAGTAGAAAAATATGACGTCAAACGCCTCCTTTCATGTGAACGTGCACTTAGCACAAAGCCGAAACCGGACTTGACAAAGTAAGTTGCTAACCACTGTCAAGGTATTCTGTTTGGGTAATTTAGGTTTTGTTGAGTTGCATCTTGAGCACAAAGCCTGGGATGGTTAAGCCACTTTCGCAGAATACCCTCCTAGTTTGAGGCTGTAGTCTGGAACTACGTAATATGAAGTTAAATGACATTTCAGAAAGAAACTGGATTAGTGTGGATTAATTTAAACCAGATTACTTTAGTCCTGGTTTTATTAATGCCCTAAACGCAAAACTGGGCCTTAGTGACTGGGTCTTACACTTTGTGTTTGGGGCCTTGGCCGTGCATCAAAGCCGTGCCATCTGCATAAAAGGCAGCAGTGTGTACATTTCGCCACCAGGGAATAAAATAGACAAATAAAGTAAATAAAACCTGCAACTTTTACATACTGCTCCGCTCTCCCACTTGTGTTGCCATCAGTCAGCCATGTTTTATGACGCTACAACGCTTTTAATCCATGTGTAGACGAGATTAGTGAGCGCCTTCTGATGCGGCAGATTAATGCGTGTATGTTACTAAGGCGGCTTTCATCTACAAGCTTTTCCGAAGGTGGCTGGAAAACACACACACGCTCTCACAGAGGGTGTTCCCAGCATTAGAGCTGTTCTTTCACTTTTCACCCATGCAGGTGATTGGAACACAACACACTTGACACACCTGCGGGGTATTCTGCGGAGCGAGTTTAGTGGGTTAGCGAGCCGTGTTGAGTGGAAAGCCGGACTTGCGTGCTCCGCAAAGGTAGCTCTCTTTTAAAGCAGCTGTATCGCCGTAACCTGGTCCCCACTAGGCTGTGTCCAGGCTTTCATCTTAAAATCAGCTATAAAGTGCCACTGTTTCACTGTTTCACTGTTTAACTAATTCAAGATGGCGTCACCGAGGGGACATGGAAAAAATAATTGAAAAAAAAACTGCACTGCTAGCATTCCTTGATGATGTTATCCATCTGTAAACAAGATAGATTTTCAGCCGAGGGAATACGCTAGATATGCTCACTTTTTGAGGCGAGCGTCAGGTATAAAATGCAATATGAAATATTAATTAGGCCAATGTTAGCAGATGTATATGTCACAGCAGTCCTTTTTGAATACTCAGCCTGTTGGTCTTTTTATATCACAATATTTGCTGGAGGAATAAGCACCTTGGGGCATCAGTCTATGTAATTTAAAAAAGGAAAAGTCACAACAAAAAATTGCCACAATGTCAACACTGCCACCTAGTGGTCATCACGAGGTGCAACTAAGTCGACCTAGTATTTATTTAGTCACAGATAATGAGTATAATGAATGATTTCACTTGAAATGGCCACGAATCAGACCAGTGTTTTACATATAGGGCAATGTGAGTTACTAGCTGTCGAAAGTATTTATCGTCATTATACACAGACAGTTGATTTGCGTGTTCATCCCAACACAGTAAAAAAAAAACACAAAAAAAATACCTTTATATAAAAACTTTTATAGCCTGCGCACTTTGCTTTCAATAAAACACACTCACACAAATGATATTATTGAGATTAGTAAAATATGAAAACAACATAGACATCATTCAAAAATTGAAAGACTTGCTCTATTGGTGGCGACAGTGTTGCTTTTTGGCAGTGATAATCTTTTTGAACTCCTCATAACGCACCATAATAATTGCTCATGTTGTGTAAAATACACTGGCTGGGATCACTTCATTTTTGCATGGAAATAGAGTAATATGATGTATAAAACACCTCTTATGTGAACGCGCACTGAGCACAAAGCCGAGAACTGGAGTTGACAATGTTAGTTGATAACCACCATTACAATATCATTTAGCTTTGTTTGGGTAATTTAGGTTTTGTTGAGTTGCATCTTGAGCACAAAGCCTGGGTTGGTTGAGCCACTTTCGCAGAATACCCCCAAAGTGTGCTCTTCTTGTGACTACAACCCACATCTCAAAAGCTAAAGTGATGCTGTGATGAGGGTCCGGAATTTAGCAGAGTCCATCGCTCGTAATGACAATTTCCCGTGTGAGATGGCTAATGTTTAAGATGGATTAAGGGTTTCCGCTACATGTAATTGATCTTGGCGGTGCGCCACTACAAAATAAAAGCTGCCACACCTTAAAAATGAGGGTTTTTTAAAACTTGAAAACAATTTTAAGTAATATATTGTATGAATGTACATATATACTATAAAGATACATAAGTATCTTATTATTTATACACATATTGACCACAGTTACTTTGAAAACGATTTAAAATATCATAAAAAATGTATAACTCTGCTTTCTGGCATTTTTGTTTATATGCCTGGGTGGCGGCATTTGGGTAACTCAGAGCTACAAGTGGCTATTACGTTCATGGGATACATCAATCATCGATTATCGTCACAACTTACTATTTAAAGTGCCATTTAACAATCTTGCTCCCTTGTTATCATTATAATACTTAGGACTTGTCTTCAAAACACTAGTTGTGTGTTGAAGTTGCGCAACAGAAACACGGTGTGTACAGCTTCTCCAACTGGTAGCTCGTAAGTGAGCAGCAGCTCACCAGCTGATGTTGAGTAGTTCACCGAAGAATATTCGAATAGTCACCTCTTAGTATTTTTATAAGTGTTCAATTCAAACATGACACCTTTATTCCGAGTGTGCTCATTTGTGCACGCTGAGTGTGCTTTGTAAATAAAGTGCAATTTAAATGTTGGCAGTGCTCTCAGCAACTTTGCCATTAAATTAACAATTTTGCAATGTTCTCGGTTCATGTTCTGCTAGTTGTTGAAAAAGTTAAACAAATAACTTAATAAATAAGTCATGTAAAAAATTGCTATTTGTCATAAAAAATGTGCTATATGTCATAAAAAAAAAAAAGCAGCAGCAGCACGACACAGCGGCGGCAGTTCGCCCTCTCATGCAGCCCACCACCACAGCTTCAAAAAATCCTAGGGGAAACCCTGTTGGCCTCATTTTTGAACCCCTCGTCCACATCTTCTCTAATCATGTACGCTTTAAACGTGCTCCTTTATATTCTGCACTTCCTTCACTTTTAAATTCAGCAGCACTCTTGACAGAGTGAGACGTCTTGACTCGAGAACAGAGCCGGGGAGTGACGGACAGGAAACAGGAAGTGACCGCTCGCCACTTTTAACCTCCACTTCCCCACGCGTCACCTCCCCCGGTGGCACCTCACTTTCTCGTATGTCACTTCCTGTTGTGAGTGCCATGTTTTGTTTTGTTGATACACGTAGGTCAAAGGTGCAGGAGTGCAGATGGTGTCATAAACGAACCACATGGCTTTTTATGTGACATCACATGTGTTTATATACATAATGTTGTCTTCATTAGTTGTTTACATTTTCAAACAGGGCTTCTTTTGACTTTGAGGCTTCACACGTAAAGGACAAGACAGAAAGTGACTGTACTCCCACCCACAGGAAATCAGCCGTTTTGCGTTTAACATGAAATAATCAACTAAAATGCTGCAGATGGCCAGTGTGTGGTTGACTGTGTGGTCCACATTGATGGAGCATATTGTTATGATGCACACATCAAGGCCACGCCCCTTTTTCTGTGCATGGTTAAGCATCCTGGCGTCAGTTGACATTTTATGGATTTTTGGCCAAATTTTTATTGGACTACACCTTTTTATGAGGGGGGAAAAGTAGGACTGTCCCTTTAAGAGGGCCTGCAGCTGCTCACTGTGGTGAAGTCTGGTCACATCCATTCGCAGACAGACAACTTCACTGATGCACACACACGCACACACACAGTGGGGTAATTGTCTGTTGGGGGCTTGGCGGTCTTCCCATGCTGCACAGCTGCACTGGGTCAACACGTGCACACGTATGTGCACACAAGCATAGTGGCAATGGTCTCATGCATGTTTCCTCTCCTTGCTGAGGGCCTCACATTTGTCACCTAACTTATATAATGCCGAGTGTGTGCTCACCTGTATTAGCCAGTCACCAAGTCATGCTGATATCGGAGGGAAATTTAACCAGAGTCTTATTTTGGCGAGATGCTCTCTTCCAGTGTGGGCTATTTTGCGGTACTGCATACCTTTGACCAGATGCGCTTGTGTTCCGGTGCGCCAGCCACATCCCGACTTCCTGTTTAGGGTCACTGGCGTTCACGTGGTCGTGAGGAGCGTGCTGGAACTGCTGACAGGCAGTTCATTCTTTCACTTCCGCAACTTGTGAATAAATATTCATTCATTCATTCATTCACCTTCTATGCCACTTATCCTCCACTAGGAGCTTATCCCAGCTGACTTCCTGCGAGAGGGCGGGGTGCACCCTGGACTGATCGCCAGCCAATCACAGGGCACATATAGACAAACAACCATTCACTCTCACATTCATACCTATGGACAGTTTAGAGTCGCCAATTAACCTAACATGCATGTTTTTGGAATGTGGGAGGAAACGGGAGTACCTGGAGAAAACCTACGCACGCACAGGGAGAACTCGAACCCAGATCTTCCCGATCTCCTGACTGTGTGGCCAACATGCTAACCACTAAGCCACCGTGTATCTCATAAATGGAGTTATGACATTTTTGCTCCTTTTACTCTACTACACAGACATGCTTACTCGGTAAAAAAACTATATTATATAGTCGAGGAAAAGGCTTCTTGAGACGTCATCTGTACTTCTGTGTAGAAGGTGTCGGACGTTTCGCTCCTCATCCGAAGAGCTCTTCGGATGAGGAGCGAAACGTCCGACACCTTCTACACAGAAGTACAGATGACGTCTCAAGAAGCCTTTTCCTCGATGGACAACTCCTGTACGACTGAGAGCCTACACAGACATATATTATATAGTAAGTATATCATTTAAATACATGCTTATACAAAAAGGAGGACCAATTAGCCCAGCCTCCCTCTGGATCGCATGACATCATCTGTCTTATTGCCTGTCGCGGTGCCGATACTTTAATGTGATGCTGATTGCAGTAGGAAGGTGTCTTGTCACCACTAATTGCGTCTTTCTATTTTTTTCATCAGTGCCAAACTTCAACGGCGGCTTGGAGGCCAGTTCGGACTCGGATGATGACGACAAGCTACACATCGTGGAGGAGGACAGCCTGCAGGAGCCTGAGCTTGCCAAGGTGAAGGACGGCCATGACGCCAAAGCTACAATATTGCCACACAACGGCTCCTGGAATGGAGGTAAGCAAACCTGCCAACATGTATGCATTTTTCTTACTCTGCATGCATTTTGACCGTTGAGTACGCTTTGCTGTTCTCCAGATGTGCATTTTGTTGCATTTTGCCAGTTTCATTTTTGAGTTCAGTCTGACAAACAAACAAAATGAATAAAGTTGTAATTTTTATCAAATTAGGTTGAGAAAAAGTTAAAATGTTACAAGAATAGAGTCAAAATACTATGGGAATAAAATCATAATTAATGAGAAGAAAATTTACAAGAAGAAAGTTAGAAGTTGGAAAAAAAACAACTGCAGAAATGGAAAAAACAGAACAGAATAAAGTGAGCATACTAAGCGAAAAAATTAGTATTCAGTCATATTCTGATGAGAACAAAGTCATAATTTTATGAGAATAACTTAATATTATGAGGAAAAACAACAATTTTAGTAGCATAGAGAATATTAAAGAACAAATAGATACTTAAAAAAAAAGTTGGAATATTATGAGAAAGAAACAAAACAAAATAAAATTGTAATTTTTGGAAAATTAGGTTTGGGAAAATTGTATAATATTATGGGAATAAAGTGAAAATATTATGGGAATAAAGTCATTATTTTATGAAAAGAAAATGTACAAAGATTACTTAAGAAGAAATGTAAAATATTTGGAAAAAATAATAGGGGGGGAAGAGCAAAGGCCGAAGCATAATAATATGCTTTGTCACCTATATCACAAAGCTGAGATGCAAGTTTTTTCTTGAAATATCTACAGGAAGTCAAAAGTGTAGAAAATGTGGCATTTTCCCCCTACTTTGCAGCAATAACAACTTGATTCTGGAGCACTGAGAAGAATAAAGGGTCATCTCCAAAGCGTTCTCACAGACACGCATGCTATTGTCCAAAATGTCCTGCTGAGATGGAGAAGTAAGATTCAGACTCCAACCTCTCATTGATTCATTCATTGATCCACTATGAGATCACCGCTCTGCGTTGTGATTTTCTGGAATGTTCTGGGATGTAAAGAGTGCTTAGTCAGCATGTGAAGAACAGGGAAGTGGGGAAACTAAAAACAAGATAAGGAAATGAAGCTGTGTTCACACAAACACGGATATTTTCAAACATGCAGATTTCTCCTAAAAGTCCATCCACATGAGTGGAATTTTAAAACATGAAAAACACATTCACTGGCTGTCATACACATTTTGACCAATCACAAGCCTGAAAAAGCAACCACAGCTGACTTGGTCGTGCATTATAACGCCTCTTTTCATCCATATAGTAACATATTACAAGTACAATGACGTATACATTATCCGCTCGCTTACACGGTACCCAAGAAACAATCATGAATGTTTTTTTTTTATCGCACGCACGTGTTATAGGGCGCACACCAGTCAATAACTTCATGTTCTGTTGTTAAATTTAAGGTTTAAAAACATAAAAACATGAGATAATGTCGCGCACAAACCAAAAAGGTGTTTTACCCGTTGCACACGAACGCTGAAGCAAGCCGTGAATCAAAGCTGATGCTGCTGCTGGCGGTCATGCAAAGGTTTTACTATGATGGTTTGTCTTTCAAGTAAAGCTGCTGCCGGAACATTCCTTTGGTGCCTCACCTTGCCTGACAAGGCTGCTTCTTCCTCGCATGGACACTCTTCTTTGGACTTAATCCTCAACGGTTACTGTTGTGGTCTCAATAAAGCGTGCTGCTGTTTTATTAAGTGATTATAATTCAAAGCACTGTTAATAGAGATCAGGCAGGAGTGTGTCTTTTACACAATTAATGCCGTTCCAACAATTCTCTTTAACGGTAAAATATAAAAGGCTTTGTTTCAACAGAAGCTGCGGCTCAGAACTAAAGGTCTTCACATTCAAAGTGACCAGTCAAAGTAAGAAAATCAGGAAGTATGAGCATATCAACATGTGAAAGCAGTCCTGCACATGACACCAAACACTCTAACCAGTCTGTGGAACCTCACTCCATAGCTTTATACAGGCTGCATTGAAGGAGCATGCAGTATTGCAGTATTTACAACAACCTTAAAAATGACACCCTGACTAAACTTTGCTCACTTCCTGTTTTGTTTTCCAGTTGGCAGCAAAATACAGGTGGTCCTCAGCCAACTATGTTTTTTTACAATTATATGTTTTAAGGCTGTAAATCCCCTCACCGTATACTTTATACACTTTTCTCAGACAGGCATTAATATTTTCTTACATTTCTCTTTTTTAAACACTCTCAAAGTTCTAATTTTGTTATACATGTATATTATTATTATTATTATTATTATTATTATTATTATTATGTAGAAAGGTAAAGTAAAAAGTGATAGATATTTAAAGCTTTGTCTTTAAATACAAAGTTTATGTTATTATTGGGTGTTGGCATCAGCATTTAAGCTTTTTCTCATAGTGCCTTTTGCTCTATTTAATTTTTTTTTTTTTTTTTTTTTTACTGTTTTTTACATTTTGTTTTGTTTCTGCAGTGATGCAATGACAAATGAGCCACAGGTCGCGGATGGCCCCCGAGCCGCACTTTGGTCACCCCTAGGCTGCTGAAAGTGACAGTAATATTTTTATTACTGTTTAGTGTTTTCTTCTGTGTGCAGTGCCAGTGATGAGTTGTTTTAGCTGTAATTGAGGTTTAAGACCAAAACTCGACTTACATCGCAGTCTAGGAACAGAACTTGTATGAAACCTGAGGACCACCTGTAGTTGGGCCTGAGAGAGATTGTACCCTCTGGTGGTGGATACCTCGTAGTGAAAGCCCTCTTGCCTCCATTTGTTCAATGCTACAACATCCACATCATCAACAATCAAATCTTCTTAAATGGTTCCTCCCTAACTCTTGCTTTCTGGACCTTTATCATGTTGTTGTCCCATGCATGTCTTGGCGGGTTGTGTTTTGGTGTGGTTAGAAGCTGTAGAGAACACAAGAAAGAACATAGAACCAACGCTGCAGGTGGAGGTGACGACTCGAGCAAAGGAAGCAGATGTGGAAAATTTTGGGTGAGGTCATGAGAAGCACAGATCATGTGGTTATGAAGGGAGGGGCTTGGCTTGGGCCCACCTCTTCTTTGTCAACACACAGACACACACACACACACACACACACACACACTGCATTCACCTGTCCCTGACCAGGCTCTGCAGGATGGGGCGTGGCACTTGGCGCTCATCTCTCCTCTCATTATAATTCCCAGTCTCTATGGTGATGTGGGAAAGCTCTTAACGGCCCAAAAGTTTAAACACACATGTACGGGCACACACACGCACACACACACACACACTTCCTGCATAGCTTCTAAAAGAGAGCACACAGCACTGCGCCACATCTACTGTGACGCAATTGCCGTCTGGACCAACAGGTGGCAGATTATGTCAGCCATCATAGGACAAGGATGCATGTTGGATTGTCACACTCAGCTCAACGTGGAGGAAATCCAGATTAAAATAACAATGGCTTGACTAATGTGACTCCTGAATGAGGCCAGAGAATGCTTAGGTTAGCTTAGTTTAGCCTACTGGCCAAAACACTGATCATATTTGAGTCTGTGAGCATCTTCGGGTATGAGATTGAAGTGAATCAGCTTTTGGGTGCTCCTCAGCTTTTACGATAAGAATCTGTTTACATTAGAGGAAACACGGTCGATCAAAGGCAGAATGTTTAGCTCTGGCGCCCTCTGGTGGTGCTTCGTATAACAACAGCAACGCTCTGTTAAGAGTTCACAGAAACGCCAACATGGGGGTGTTTTTTTTTTTTTTTGAAACTTGACAAATGTGTGTGGGTGTTTTCAGTGAAAGAAGAGTGTGTGTCTGAAGAAGAAGAAGAAGAAGAAGCAGCGGGGGATGAGGATGAGGCAGTGAAGGATGCGCTGGTGGATGACATCCTCCAGGAAGGAGACACAGCCATCATCTACCCCGAAGCCCCCGATGACGAGCACAGTCCAGCAGAGACTGGTGGAGCAGATGAAAATGGTAATGCTTGTTAATTGTGTGTCTATTGTTTTTTTTAAGCATTGAAATGTATCGTCTTCAGTGAAGTGTTTTTGTAAACATTGAAGCTAACTTAGGAGATATTCTGCGAAGCGAGATTAGAAAGCTGTGTTGAGTTGAAAAGCCGGACTTGCCTGTTCAGCAGCGGTAGCTCTCTTTTAAAGCAGCTGTATCACCATGGTAACTTCGGCTAAACTCATAACCTGGTAGGTACCAGGTTACGTCCAGGCTTTCAGCATAAAATCAGCTATGAAAGTGCCACTGTTTCACTGTTTAAATCGGAGATGACGTCACCATTTATTGAGAACCTATGAGGTTCCCAAGGGGACATGGAGAAAAAAAATGGAAAAAAAGAGCATTCCCTGATGATATTATCCATCTAAAAGCAAGATAGATTTTCAGACGAGGGAATAGGCTAGATATGCTCACGCGAGCACCAGGGATAAAATGCAATATCAAATATTAATAATTAGGCCAACGAGGCCATTAGCAGACGCAAACGTCACCGCAGTCCTTGCGTGAGTACTCGCATCAACAATGCCATCGAGTGGTCACAACAAGATACAACAAGAAAACATACTTCAAAGATTTAATTAATTAAGTTTTTGCTCCGATTTATTTATTTTTTAAATGGATAAGTGTTAAAATGTCAACGTTGTGCAATGTTGAATGTGGATGAAGGAAAAGACTCGTAGGGTGTAGTTAGTATAATAAATCAGTGTTAACATGCACATTTCATGCTTATTCTGTCAGCGGCCCTTCCTTGCTGTATTGGCGGCGCCAGTGTTGCTTTTAGCACTCAGAATCTTTTTGGAACTTCTCATAACGCTCCATAATAATTCCGTACTCATTTTTTGTAATATACGTTGGATGGAATTGGTTCACTTTTCAGCGGAAGTAGAGTAATATGACGTCAAACGCCCACTTTCATGTGAACGCGCACTTAGCACAGAAAACCGAACTTGACAAGTTGATAACCACCGTCGCGGGACCAGTTAAGTCTGATTGGGGATGTTAGGTTTTGTCGAGTTGCATCTTGAGCACAAAGCCTGAGTTTGTTGAGCCACTTTGGCCGTATACCCCTTTATCTTTTCCTTAACATAAAAGATAGTGAACTCTTAAAGTCTTAAACGGGTCTCATATACAGTATGGCGAAGTCAAATTTGAGCCTTTTCATAAACTTAACGAACATGTTTTTGTAAACATCGATATTTGATTAAGTGTTTGATGAAGTTTTTTGTCATTTTTCAACAAACCCATCATACGAGTTTTCGCCAACATGGAAATTTTGATATTTCAGTTACCGTAAGTGTTTTCGTAAACATTCAAGATAATTGATTCAGTCTACATTGAACCTAACCTGTGTTTGTAAAACATCTAAGCTAGTTTTGCCCTCAATGAACATAGCGTAAACATCATAGCCATATGTGTTTCATAAACAATGAAGCCATTTAAAGTCTCTAACGAATCTTGTGTACATGTTTTTGTGAGCATTGAAATGTAGCATCTTAAGTGAAGTGTTTTCGTAAACATAACATTGAAGCTAACATACCTATTTTCGTAAACATCAAAGACAGTTTTCAACGGGTTTCATATGCGGTACGTCAGACACATTTTTGTCTTTCCATGAACTTAACATACATGTTTTTCATAAATATGGACATTTAGGGTCTTGGATGAAGACTTTCTGTCATTATAGAAGCTGATGAAACCTAACATTCATGAACATCAGGCGGCATTGCTTTCAACAAACACCAAAGCTGATTTTGTCGTTTTTCAACAAACCTAACTGAGGATTTTTTGCGAACACTGACATTTTTATGATTTGGCAAACATTGAAACTAATTTAAAGTCATTGTTGAACCCCACGTAACATCAAAGACAGTGTAGCCCTCAACGAACTTAGCATACGTGTTTTCGTGAACATTAAAGCCATATATGTTTCTGCAAACCAGGGACAATTCAAGTGACGTACGGTGAAGACATATTTCAGTCTATGATGAACTACTTGTTTTCGGAAACAGCACAGACAATTTAGTTTTTTTTCCAATGAACTTGATGCATGGAAAACCGCCTCTCCATGTCGCCAAACAGGCACTCCGGACTCGTCGCAGCTGCACACGTGTCCGTACTGCTCGCGGGGCTACAAGCGCAACGCCTCGCTGAAGGAGCACATCAAGTACCGCCACGAGACCAGCGAGGACAACTACAGCTGCTCGCACTGCAGCTACACCTTCACGTACCGCTCGCAGCTGGAGAGGCACATGAGCCACCACAGGGGCAGCAAGGAGCAGGTATGATTCAGTACAGCAGACTACATCTACAATAATACACAAAAGTGATCATTATTATATTTGTAAAGGCAGAACGCTTGTACGGGATGTGGTTCGATTGTGTACCTAATGAAGTGGCTCGTGATTGTGTGTAAAGTGCAGCAAGGTGAAGTAGATGCTATGTTGTGTAGTAGCGCATCTTTGTTTGGTAGTTAACAAGGCAAACAGAAGGCTTCCCCTCACAGGAAAAATAAAAAGAGCAAATGATTAACTAAAGTAGCAGCAACTGCAGCCAAAGCACTTTTCTTCTACGCCACCTAATTATGCTAGCTAGTTTTACATGTCTACAAATATTTCAAGAGTGCTTACCTATTATTTTTTTAATAAGCTTCTTTGGAAAAAAAAAAAACGGACCCTTTGCTGAACCCTCTCCTGCACCTGGTCTGTCCTGTAACCCCACCTCTTCTTATCCCAGTGGAACAGTCCAGGGCTTTCCATTTCTTGGTTGGTGACACGCGCGCTCACCTGCCTTGTCTCTCCATAACATTAGCGGCTCGCTAAAGAGGCCGCACTGGTTCTTGTAGCACACGGATTTACGGATTTAATCAACTGCAAAAAAACCCAACCCAAAACACTTGCAGCGGTGTGTGACATTTGCCTTCTCTGGTGTCAGCGTCACGCGTCGCAGTCGAGCTGTGGAGTCGGAGGACCGCGCAAGTTCAAATGCACCGAGTGTTCCAAGGCCTTCAAGTATAAGCATCACCTGAAGGAGCACCTGCGCATTCACAGCGGTGAGTCATTGCCGTAGTGACCGAAGAATAATTAACAGCTTTAATGTCTGCGTGTAAGGTTGGATATCTGTCAAAAATCAACATGGTTCTTACGTTGAAATTGAGGGTTGACAACTCAAAATCATTACGGTCCTTGTTTTGATAGAACATCATCAACTGCAGACGAGTCGAACATTGTGATTGGATCGGCTGCATATGCCACATTTGATATCATTTAAAATCATCAGGGTTTTTTCTTTGACATAAGACTACAATGCTGTGAGGTTTTGTATACGTCAAGAAATATGCCTAATAGTGTGCATCATGTGTACTGATCTGAGCCTGACAACTGGCTCTAATACCTGTGACATGGTTTGAAATCAATAGGGTTCTTGCTTTGACAATTGGTGAGAGGTTGGTGTTTGGTTTTTTTTTAAGTTGCCAATGGTTCACAGGTGACAAGGACCATTTAGCATCATGAACTTTGAACCCAGCTACCTCAGGTGTCTGGGAGTGGATATCATTAAAAAACAATAGGGTTCTTGCTTTCACAAGCATTGCATCTGGCTAAGCTTGAACCCAGCAGCCATGTTGGAGCGTGTCCAAGCCCAGCCTAGTTCTGTCACTTTGTAGTACTGACAAAACAAACGACAACAAAGAGAATAGATGTTTTAACAGTGTGTCGTTTCTAGGAGAGAAACCGTACGAATGCTCAAACTGCAAGAAGAGGTTCTCCCACTCGGGCTCGTACAGCTCCCACATCAGTAGTAAGAAGTGCGTGCAAGCAGTCACACCCAACGGCGTGGCTCACAAAGCCATGAAGATGCAGCTCCCCGTCGGCAACTCCACCACCATGCGCGTTGCCATCGCGCCGGTCCGCCCGGCCCTCAAAGAGAAGCCTGAAAGCAAACCCCTCCAAGAGCAGCTCCCCGTCACTCAGATCAAATCGGAACCTGATGAACATCCCTGCAAGCCAGCCATGGCGCCACCGGCCGGGGTGGCAAATGTGGTGACCTCGCAGCCAGTGGCGGCCCCCGCTGCGCTCCCTCAGGGTGTGGCCATGGTTCTGCCCACCATGGGCCTGGTGCCGCCCCTCAACATCAATGTGAATGACCTGCAGAACGTTCTGAAGGTGGCCATGGATGGGAACGTGCTCAGGCAGGTGCTGGGCACGACTAACGGTGCTGTGTTGCAGCCTCAGCAGCAGATTATCAGCCTGCCCGCCTTCGTGGACCACGACGGCACCACCAAGATCATCATCAACTACAGCATTGGACCGGCACCAGCCACCACCGCCACCACTCAGCCAATGTCGCTTTTTGTCAAAAACAACCTCCCTCTCACTCCCGTTCCCCCCGTCGCTGCCGCAGCCCCTACCCCCACCAAAACGGACAAATCGCCCTCTCCGAAGGTTGACCTCAGCCTCGTCAAGGAAGAGCCCGAGTCGATGCTCGTCACAGAAACGGAACCGGACCAGCAGATGCAGAAGACCATAAAGACTGAAATGGCTGACGTTCCACAAGCCGACGGCGACAGTACTTGTTTACTTTGTGACAACTGTCCCGAAAACCTGGAGGCGCTGCACTTGCTCCAGCACCACAAGGCGGCCAACGGGGAGGCCGTGGACTCCGCCGCCCTGGACCCCTCCTTTGCTGCTTTGCTCAGCGAGGCGGGTGTGACGCTTCAGGAACCTCCCGTGGACGACCTTCTGTCGCTCCTCAAGAGCTACTTTGCCTCCAACGCCAACCCCAGCAAGGAGGAGCTGGAGAAGATCTCAGACTCTGTCAGTATTCCCCTGGATGTCGTCAGGAAGTGGTTTGTCAAGATGAACTCTGGCAAGAAAAGCAGCAGTGACACGGAAGAATCCAAACAGACTCAACCACCAAAGTCTCACTCTGATTTCTCCAATCAGAATGGAGAGAGACGGGAAGACGCCAAAGCCTCATCGGAGTGCGGAAGTGCTTCCCCATCTGACTCCTCATCATTAAGCCTCAATGCCAACGACCTGGTCATCGTCAAAAGTGAGCCCGAGGACCCAGAGGCTTCGGACTCCCAAGCAGAACCCTTGGATCTGTCCCTCCCAAAACAACTCACAGCCACGCCAGAAGACCCGCCTCCTGCCAAAAATCCGCCGCAGCCTCTCAACCTGACCTGTCTGCGGAAGGAGCAGGTCGGGGGGCGCACCGTCTATGTTGCCACGCCTCAGACCCACAGTGCCGTCAACATCGTCCCTGCCTCCCAGCTGCCCACCCTGGTGGCCATCACCGGTCAGGGCACGGTGGGCTGCCTGGGCGCCCTCAACACCTCAGCCAAGCGAACCATCCTCATCCCGCAGCTCACCTACACCTATGCCGCCACGGCTGGCAACGCAGCCAAGACTGTCGTCCTCAACGGACACAAGGTAAGAACACCAACGGTGGTCTTGGTACAAAAACAAGTGGGAGTCTGCGGCTAGTTTTCATGTGCATGCAGCTGTCATTGCTAACTAAATATCATGGACTGAGGAATTGTCTCTCTTGTAGACGCCTGACACGAGCTCTGATGCGTCCACGGCGGAGGACCAAAAGGAACTGAAGAAGGCGCGGCTGGAAAACGGCATCTACGCCTGCGATCTATGTTCCAAGGTCTTCCAGAAGGGCAGCTCCTTGCTCAGGCACAAATACGAACACACCGGTGCGTCGCCTTCCACAGTTCCAGCCCTTGCCAAAGACGGCATCGTTTCTCTAACATTTTTTGTTTTTTGCAGGAAAGCGTCCGCATGAGTGCCCGGTCTGCAAGAAGGCCTTTAAACACAAGCACCACCTCATCGAGCACTCGCGCCTGCACTCGGGCGAGAAGCCCTACCAGTGCAATAAGTGCGGCAAGCGCTTCTCGCACTCGGGTTCGTACTCGCAGCACATGAACCACCGCTACTCCTACTGCAAGAGAGACGGGTTGAGCCAGGACGTCGGCCCGATGTCGGACAGCCCCGGCCCGATGTCGCACTCGCAGCTGGACTCTGACGGCCGGGAGAGCGAGGACGATGAGGCCATGTGTGTGGACGACGTCCGGGTGGTGCAGGTGGACGACGGCGTGTGCGAGATCTATGAGGGCAACTTTGACGACGATGACGAGGACGAGGACGAGGAGGATGGAGAGGAAGGGGAGGAGCAGGAGCAGGAGCAGGAGGTGGTGCAGGAGGTGGAGCAGGAGGTGGTGCAGGATGTGGTGAAGGATGTGGTGCAGGGGGAGGAAGGGGAAAGGAAAGGGAAGAAGAAGGAGGCAGCAGACATGGAAGTGGATGAATTTGCCTGCGGTGTCGTGGAGGTTGAGCTGAAGCACGACCAGTCGCTGGAGTCCCCCGAGGACAAGGAGGAGTCTGCAGGTGTGAATTTGGAGCATATGGCGGACTGCGCCTATAAAAACATCAGGGATTGGTCGGACAGCGAGGAATCCTCGGACGAAGCTGTGACAAATGCCAAATGAGCGAATTCTTTCAGGACACTTTGATGAGAACGGTCCACTACTGTGTTGAAACCGCCGGGTGTGCCTGAACTTCACAAACTTTTTCTTTCCCGTGCAAATATCAGTGTTACAAATGTTTATAGACGTTGTTTGCTCCATTACTAACTCGCTCAGCTTGTTTATACGATCTTTTTATTGCCAATGAAGTTTCCTAAAAATCAGTATTTTATTGAGTTCTACGAACAAAACGCTCTGCACTACGGTATTCCCGCTGCGGATACGCGCCTCACCCATTGTACGCCCTTCAGTGTTACATTCGCGCGCTCGCCGGCATTTTCAGTTTCAGACTGTTAGCCTTAAGGAAAACAAACTAGGGAGGTTCCAGGAGTCCGGGGCGAGAGCGTGGCTTTGCGGCGTCCCGACTCCGGAAAGCTAGCATTGCGATCCAGAAGAAAAAAACTAAACAAAAAAAAATAAAAACTTCTCCTCATTCGGGTCGAGCTTCTCCATGCTGGCGCCCCCCTGCCTTATGCAAGACCTGTGTGCTGTTAAAGTGCCATTGAACAGTGTTGTCACGTGAACAGTATTACTACTATTATTACGTTACGTCTGTTACTCGCTACGAACGCCACGTTGGCTCGCCTTTGACCGCCTGCTCACGACAGCCACCGCACGCCACCCAGGATACACAATTGTCTGCATTTTTAAAAATTGGCTTTCGTAGGCAAGTAAAATCTCATCGAGAATTTTTCCAAGAGCTCAAGTTTACAATTTTTTTTTTTTTTTTTTTTTTTTTTACAATAAGCATTCCCAATCCCAAAGATAAGCATGTAGTTGATGTTGAAGTTATTTTTGTGGTGATTAATGTGAAAATGTGTTGTTTGGTCCCTTAGTGGCCACAATCGGCCTCCAATCATCATCTGTATTGAGTTGGACGCTTTTAACGTGAGGAAACTTTTTAACGCAGAAAAATGTTGCACATTGAACTCACCTGTGGATATTAGCACGGAATGATCGTTGCTCACGTTTTAACAACAACTACACTCTAGATTTTGTCCAACTTGTGCACTTGTCTTAGGTTAAAACGGCGGCGAGCTGTCCCGCACTTCAGGTGGCAAACTTTAGCCAACGTGACGTTCATGTGGTTTATTTTACCGAAACAGTATTTGTTGTTTTTTTTCACCCACGTTTCATTTTATGTGTGTTTTTAACAAAAGCCAGTATTAGAACCTTTTCCACAGGTTTCCGGTTTAGTCTTTAGACGACTTTTTTTTTTTTTTTTTTATATTTATGTGTCTTATTTTTGTATTTTCTGTGAGGGTTATTTATTACACATTGTAGCGTACATGACTGTAGGCTGAATTGATACAATAATATATTTTAGTATGAAAAATAATCCCGAGACAAACCGCAGTTTGTTTTACAAAAAAGAAAAGGTGAAAATGTACCACATGTATTCTATTAACACCGAGAAAAAAAAGAGGAATGAAAGTGTTACGTGTCATTATGAAGCTACTGATTTGAAACGCATGTGTCGTCGTGGTTTTAATGAAGGATCTCCCAGACGTTGCTCCTCCCACATTTGTCTTTGGAACAACTTGTCCTGTTCCGTGCCATGAATTTGTTCCAGCGGACCATTGAAGGCTGCGTCATGTTTGTAATGAACCCACTATCCTTTCTAATGTCTTTTATTTTAGATTTGCTCCATTTTTATGACTCCCCATTACAATAAAGATGTGACTGCATCCCGAGCAGCAGCCTTGTCAGCTTCTTTCACCTCCTAAATCATCCCATGACCACAGGTGTGGACTCGAACCACGCGACTTGTGCTCTAGTCTCAAATTTGATGACCTTGAACTCGACAATATCATCAAAGGCTTGCGCTTCGACGTGGACTTTTGACATCGTGACTCGGGATGTGACTCGAACCTTAGTCTAATGACTTCAAAATAATTGTGATTTTCATGGGTGTGCTGAGAAAATGAGTCCCCATTCAAGGTATTCAGCTAACGTGATCGTTATTATGTCATTTCCAGCAAGACAACATATTCAAATGTACCCTAATAGATTGTTACATTGTTAAAATGGCATTTTATTTGGTAAACACCAAACGGTGCTTATGACTTGTAAGGCCTCGAAACTTTCAAGCCTTTGACTTCGGATTTGACTTGGACTGGCACATCTTGAGATTGACTCAGGTTAAAGACTTCACTTACTTGAGACTTGCAAAAACACTGACTTTCTCCCTCCTCTGCCCGTTACTAATGTGATCAGTGAGCGTTAAAACTCATTATGCTAGCTGCTAGCATGCTAACGGTTAGCATTTTAGCAATTTTGGCAGTTGTAAACTTAAATAATTGCATCATGAAGTTTCCCCGTTGGGCAAATTTTTATTTATATACTTATATACTTCATTAATCCCCAACAGGGGAAATTCATGACACAACTTTAAATATACATTAGTACATGCAGTATATATACATTAGTGATGTGCGGTAGGGTTCATGGCTGGTGAGGCACTAACTCTTGGAGGATTTTTAAAATGTTAATACAGTTTGCTCTGCTTTGAAATACATATGAATTTAATTTTGTATTAACTGGAAAACATTTGTTTTTTTACCGTTTATCTGTACTCTATATAAAGTACATGCGGTCTTTTCTTCTCCAGGAAAAGTTCTGAGACTTTGTTGCAAAAGTCTGATCACCTCCTGGTGAGTTTGGGTGTATAATCCCCCATCTCGACAGTCAAATTCATTCATTCATTCATTCAGCATAAAAACATCTTGAATGCATTTTACTTTGGGCTAGCTAGTGCTGTTGTCAAAACTCCCCCAAAACACTGGGTTTTCCTCTATGGAAGAACGGCAGTGACGAGCACCTTCCAGTTCGTGCACGCTGACCCCTCGGGATGCAGCAGTACTGCAAGTATTTCCTGTATTTTGTATTTTATTGTCAATAAAAATAATGACATCACACATTAAAGATATAACACAGGATGTAGCAAGTCATGGTGTATAATAAAAGTTTCCGAAACATATCATTGGCCACATGCTGACAAAGAAACTGGCAGGTTTGGCAGGTAACAGCAATATTTGACTATAGTCAGTGGTGACTGAGTTAAAATTGTATCATAGGTTGACATAAAAGTGTTGAGTGCTTCAGTGAGGTCAACATGCATGGCGGTCATCAGGTAGATGTTCGCCTGTGAGGCTGCACTCATGTTACCTGTTAGCTCATCATCGTGATAGGAGACTATAATGGAGGACGCTGAGGGTTTTGGTGTGTGCATTTATGTGCTTTTGAGTCTCTTAACTATGAGAAAATGAAATTGTGTTTTTGTGTCAAGTTTTAGGTTAGTTTGGTAAATATATTCCCTTTATTGCCTTTTGGAAGCAGAAGACACTTTTATTAGCAGAGCCATGCTAATTGTGCACTTTTATTGTTGGTTTCCTCACTTGTGAGCTCAGCGTTGAAACCTACCAGCCTGTTACGACACTTGCAACCACCAGAGGGCGCCAGAAGACAAACCAACGTTGCTGCGCTGTTGAATTTCACATCCAACTGCGGAAACGTTGTTTTGAAACATCGTTTATAATCCCTCTGAAACATGAAAAAAAGATATGACATTCTTAGAAGTGCACGAATAAAAAGCTGAGTGCGGGTGTGATGAAAATGAGTACGTGATTCTTTTAAGTGCAAGGAAAATGAAAATGTAAAACAATACATGTGAGACAGCACAGCAGAATGACACCTGAGTGCTTTGGAATGAATATTCATGCAGGCACCCGATGCCGTTGGCGTCAAATGTGACTATAAAATAAGCCAAAAACGCATTTTAGCTGACTTTATTAGTAGCAATCAGCGTGACGCTTTATGACCGACAATCACTAACAGCTAAGAGGTTTCTACAAAGACTCCTTAGGAGCAAAACGTGCTATGTTTAAGTGTTCTAACAAGAACTGAAAGCTGCAGCCTCACTTTATCACGTACTGATGTGACCTTTGAACCCGTGTAGCATTAAAAACAAGAATGTCGCTATAGTGCATGAATAAGATACAACAGTGACGCAACTTTGTGCAATCAGAGGACGAAGACTCGTTCGCACAGGAAACATTTGTGAAGTAGAAGAGGGCACAGTGGAGCAACGTGGAATGAAATAAATACAACGTTGCAGTAGACTCATAAAGTGATGCAACAAAACAAAATGCAGAAACCTGGTGTGCATGTGTGATTATGCATGTCGATGTGTTTCTGTGTATTTTCTTTTTTTGTTGTCCTGTCCAGCCACTGGGACAGATAGCATTGTTGATCTACATGCCCTTACATGCTAACCAGGTTTTCTCTGCCAGGAAAAAGAGTAAGATGCCCTTCTCCTGTTCCATGGTGGTTTTATTAGACTTTATTTGGTGTTTATTGTTAAGCAAATTTGGAGCGGCCGGACCGGAGCAGGAGGGGATAGAGAAGAAGAGAAAAGAAGACAAGAGGGGGGAGTGCGAGGACAACAATACAGAGATAGTCAACAACAATAACAAAGCAACAGAAACAAACAACGGGACTACATCAGCAAATGTCTATAACGGTCATAAAGACCATAATGGAACTAACAAAATAATATCAACAGCCACAGTGATAATACGGTATCGAAACAGTCATACTGATTAGTGGTAACAGTGGTAATAAAACTATCCATTCTATCCATTTTCTACACCGCTTCATCCTCATTAGGGTTGCGGGGGCATGCTGGAGCCTATCCCAGCTGACTTCGGGCGACAGGCGGGGTACACCCTGGACTGGTCGCCAGCCAATTCACACTCACATTCATACCTATGGACAATTTAGAGTTGCCAATTAACCTCACCTGGGGTAATCAAACTATGAACTATAATAATGAACACATAATAACTGTTAGCTATCTCGTATGTGCAATTGTCACTGAGAATGTATGAAAGGTGAGGGACCGCCTCCTACCACCCAGCATGCCCCACGCTACACAGCCAGGGCGGGCCCCCATCAACAGAGAGCCACCAGCCCCACAGGTGGAACTGCTTGTACTGACAGGAGAAGGGGCGAAGGCGGCTGTCTTGCACCTTGAAACCAGTTGCTTGGGGCAGGTGGGGCTCTTCAGCCTGGGAAGGCAGCTCACATATGGGAAGGGAAGCCTTGATTCCAAACCTCCGCTACCTTGTGGGATACCCAACCACAGGAAAAGCTAGGGGAGTCAACCCTGGGGGAAAAAAACAGAGCTTGAGTCCCTAAGTCGTTCCGGTAACTCCTGCGGCACTGTTGGTGCTAAAATGTATTGGCTTCACCGTTTCTTTGTATCCATCACCAGTGAGGAGAGGGGGAACCTACTACTTGTACAACAGTTGGTTCTCCATGTCACACCTTCCTCGAGCAAGGAAAAGGCGTAGGAAAATGGAGTGGGATTTGCATACTCCCACTGTATGGCAGAAACAATGCCACACCCGTCATTGGGCCTCATTCACGAACATCTTCTTAAAAGTCTTCTTAAGAAGTGTACTTAAGAAGGCGCGGTTTGGAAACTGCGCCACATTCACGACACGTTCTTAAGTAGGGATAATCTTTCGCACCGGTGTTCTTAGGTTGATGAATGCCAACTGCGATGCCCGTGCATGTGAGCCCTAATTTGCATAAGTCACCGCCTATTATTTCCTATATAAGGTAAAATATGTGCCGTGCGCAACAGGTAGCTGGAGGCGGAGATGGCAACTCGCTTTTACAAGGAGTGAGCGAACACAAGACCACCTTATTTTCACGTGTATCCACCGGTCATCAGGCCATCCAAAAAGAGTCGGCATGGAGCACCATTGCAGGAAACATAAATGCCGTTTCCACGGAGAAACGCACCACCGCAGAGGTTAAAAAGAAGTGTTTTGACTTAAAATAGACTCAAAAAAAAAGATTGGACTGCACCGGAGGGATCTGGAGGAAACGGGAGGTGGGCCATCAATCAGAAACCAAACCATTTCGGAAACTCTAGAAAATATTTACACAATCATGATGGAAAAATAAAGTCAAAATACATAGTTTGTGTGTGACAATTTATTTTTTCTGTGGTTACATTTGATTAGACGCTGCCTAATGAATACAGCAGCCCCGTGCTCTGGCTCAAGACGTGGCTGGGGGCGCATGTCGTTATCTGGGGGTGCTACGTGCGCAATAGACACACCACCTTTCATTGCGATGTTATTCTGATGATCCTGCACACCTGCAAGAACAGAGAGGGAAGCCTGAAGCCTGAAGCGGGACATCAAATATTCGTGGCTTTCAGCAAATAAATCTAATGGTGCCTTTACATTCTCTCTCTGCGCAGCGCACGTCCAGCCAGCTACTTTTTTTTTGATGAATTGGGATTTGAATATATATTTATCTATGGAGTATATTTTAGTTGTTTTGATGATAAATAATTGTTGGGATATTTTATTTGCACTACATTTTTTGGGATCAGGTTGCAAAATCCATCATGAGGGCGATTGCGCATTGAAAGTGCAAGCTTTGCTTGTGCGTAAGAGTCCTCCTGAGCGTTCGTAGAATTTGTTCTTAGGTCTAAGAACTGTGAGTTAAGAACACGTTTCGTGAATGCCAAAAATCTTCGTAAGAAGGCTTTAAGAACACATTTGTGCGTAAGAACGTTTCGTGAATGAGGCCCATTATCGTTGAGTTCACCGACAGGCAATTTAAAACTGAGCTGCTGAAACAGGGAAAGAAGCTGAAAGGTACACACATCTACATGAATGAGCATCTGACAAAGCCAAGAAAGCACACAACTTGAGGAAGCAGGGAAAGATTAAAGGCAAAATATAAATCAAGCATGGTAGCATGATGGGAAGACCTGGAAGTGGAAATCTTTAGCGATCCAGATCACAAACGACTGCACTGGAGAATAGTATACATCAGGACAACAAGGGAAAAAGGATTTTAATTTTTTTTTTTTTACACACAACTGCTTTTATTATATAGCAGAATAATGTAAATAGTGCATGTTGAATACAGGAAGCGAATAAATGTCTTAGCAATTGATGTGAAACGGAGAGGGGGTAGGTTTAAAAAAGCTCTGCTTCTTCCTAATCCTTTTTTGTGAGTTGTAACGAAGAATTCCAATGTAAACAGCATGCATGTTTGACTAATGAAACCATAACCATCAGTGGGGACTTGACCAGACAGTCTTTCTTGGCAGAGACTGTGAAGTGTCAGTCTTGTTCAAAAAATGATATTAATAATATATCTTGCCATATACCCTGACTAGGATGCTAACCACAGTCCCCTGTGCCAAGTGCTGATGTGGTCACAGCAATCAAGTCAGTAAGTACCACATAGTACAGGATCCAGTGTGTAAGTTCTTCATTGGCTGGACTGCAGCATTAATAGTTCCGGCTTGTAGTTGAACAAGGCCAGTTCCCTACATATCACTTCACACTGTGTCACTGAACTCCTCCATCGTCTGCCTGCGTCCATGAGTTGGTCTCTTTAAGGATTCTAATAAAGTTAGCGAAAAGACCTTCTTATCTTTAACGACCTGACAGCTTCGCTCTTGCTCCATCTTTTTGTACGTATTGCTTACGTTGGCACTTTTTACCTGAAAGGACGTCACAGCATCCGTGGAGAGAACTTCCCCGAAATCCTCATTTTTGTCATTTCACTCAAAATGTGGCTGTCAGCGGCACACGCACACGCGCACGCGTACACACATGCTGTAAATACATCCATTTACAAATGCATTATTCATGCAGGCCCAGTCAGCACTAATGTATTTTTACCTAGCAGCATGTCTAATGCATTATAACGCATGCCGACACATGTCGTCATGTCATATCTCCCTAACCTCGAACATGAAAACATTCCACTAACGACCCAGAAAGAAAATTCTTCTATTCAACAGAACCGTAAGTATTTAAATCAGTTCACTGGAAGCAGACGATCATTGCAGAGAGGCTTTGAAAACTCATTATGCAGTCAAACCTCGGTATTTTGTACGCTGTATTTTATGTAAGTCCAACATTTTCCACCAAATTTCATCCCAGTTTTTGCCCACAGTTCTGGTTTTTGTATGGAAAAAGTAGTCCGTTTGCCCAAATTGAGCACCTAAACAAAGCATCCCTCCCGTTGGTGACTTGCTCCTTTCTCTGTACTTTTTGTATTGAGTGCGACTGCTAAATAATCCACCATGGGGGTAAAGAAGGTGTGAGTGCCATCACTTTAATAAAGTTGTTAACGAAACACAATCAATACCTGAAGTCCTAATGGAGCGGGATTCCCCTTCCAAACAATAACCTGTCCTCGTCATCTTGTCATCTTGTTTTATGGTATTTTTAATAGTAATCGCTAATTACATGCAGAGCGCAGTGATATTAACAACTTGCAACACGAAATTCGAGCGTTAGCCTTTTTGTGTTTGGACCGCACACAAAATGACGACCATGTGACAACTTCCTGATGCCAAAATAAAGGATTTAAGGATCTTCCTTAGTCGAACACTAAATGTGTTTCTAACAAACAAACGTCCTCTGTGGTCAAGCTTGTCGCCATCCTGGAGGTGATGTCGGTGTGGTCGTGGAGGCGTGACAACTGGTGTACACAAACAAATGGCGGGATTAGACCGACAGCGACTGGTGCGATGGTCGACTTTGCTCAACTGAATGAGAAAACTGTTTGCTGGAGATAAAACACTGGCAGCGTGAGGAATATTGATCTGTTGGACATGCGGGAGCAAGGCAACAGAGCGAGACGCAAAGTTGCGATGGCATGCGTGGACGCATCTTAATGCCACAAAGCCTATAATGCGTATTTGTATGAACACAGAGTTCATTTGGCCTTTCATCCGAGGGTGCAAAGAATACTCAAATATTCTACTCCAGTAGAGTACAATTACTCTACAATAAGGAACGTAAAATGGTTGTAATCACCCACAAATCCATCCAAAGCTAACCAGTGTTTTTATTGGGTGTTGTAATTTAGAATTTGGAAAATAATTTAAATATATTTTACCCAGACTGTTAATAGAAACAATCAAACAAAGTGGACTCAGAACACAACCCTGGGGAACACCCTTGCAAACTAGAATACTTGCAAGAAGTTTGCTAGGAAGTTTAAAAAGATCATTTATGATTTGTAGGGGTGTCTTAGAATATTGGACTATTCGCCGATTCAATTTGGATTCGACCATCAATCTCGCCGTTGACTCATATGAAAATATAATGTGATCAAGATTGTGCCATTCTGACAACCTGGGGGTACCCACGGCTGCTGGTGAGCATACATTTTCACATAGAATGTCTTTGTTTTTGGTATAAATAGCCTATTTTGATACAAATTCATTTGTGTTAATAAAGAACTGTAAATGATGTGTGAACAGAAGGCCTGTACTTACGCAAAATGGTGGCGCATATACACAGTGAAGCCCAGCGTCTCTTCCAAATTTGCAGTTTTGTCGTTATTGTTTTGCTCGTATCAGATCTTGTTTAACATCTTACACTCAACAAGAGCTTTTGGATATTGGATTTCGCAGCGCCATCGACTCGTTGCTGAGATCTCCAGAGTACCTGAGTCTACAGTACACATACCACCCAGCTAGGCGCAAGTGCTCGCAAGCAGCATCGAGAATGTAAACAAAGGTGAGGAAGTAGTGGAGGAATACGAGCTAAGCTCAAGCTAACAGTGCACAGACTGTCCTTACCGAGCATTTTCCTCCCTCTTCAGTGAATAAAATGGACAAGTTACGACTCCACACCACTGACAGTAAGAGACTTTTGTACTGCAACGGCATCATTTTCACCAAGATATTGCTAACTAGCCGAGTATCGGACAATGCTATTGAGCCAGTCAACCGCCACACGCTACGGGCTGATAGATACCTTAAAACCGGCTTCTGAGTCACTAAATAAAGGTACTGTTGTTGCACACTTACCATGTTTACTTTTTTATGTTAGCGTTTTAGCTGTTTTCTTTGAGGAGGAATAAGTCGCAAATGAGATCTGTTGGGATCACTGTTAGCGGTGCGCTTAAAAAAAACAATCTTCGACTGGACATAATCACATTCAACTATTAAAATCCTTAAAATCAAAGACAGCCCGAATCATTTGTTGCACCAAAAGCATTGATTTGATCATAAAAAGAGACACACAGTCATCTCATTATGTCAATTACAGCGCTAGAAGTGCTTTAATCTTATTATTATTATTATTTCTAAACCGGAATCCATGTCCAGATAATAGGACCACACAGTAAGTAAGAGTAAAGTGGAAAATGACACTTACTGTAAATCAACTTTGCTATTCAAAATAAACATTTGGTGCGTACTGTTCCATTCAAAAAAACTGACGTCAGCATTGAAAACACGCCGCAGTCAGCGCATTTGCTATCATTCTACTGTGCATCAACATTCAAATGTCCAAAACAGACGCTCGTCTTCAAATGAGCTTCTCTGTGACGTTTCCTCGTGGCTCATGAAGATGATGAGAGGCTCCGCCCCCTTCATGTTTCCCCCCACTGGGTGAGGGAACAAAGGAGAAAAAGTCAAAAAGAAAAAGATGGAAAATGAGAAAAAAAGAAAAAAAACATAAGAAAAAAATAAGGCAAAAGAAAAGAAAAAAGAGACAAAGAAAAAGTTAAAACAACAGAAAAATAAGAGAAAGGAAAACGAGAAATAACAACAAAAATGTGAAAAATAAGAAAAAAGGGAAAAATAGGAAAAAAACAAACAAAAAAAATAGAAAAAAGAGAAAAAAATAAACAAAAAAAGAGAAAAAAGAGAAAAAAACACAAAAAAGTACAAAAGAGAAATAAAAACAGAAAAGAAAAGAGAGACAAAGGAAAAACAAAGAAAAAGGACAAAAGAGAAATAAAAACAGAAAAGAAAAGACAGACAAAGGAAAAACAAAGAGTTGTAAAATAAGAAAAAAAGGAAGATTTAAAAAGAGAAAAAAACAAGAACAATTAAAAATACTTCAAAAAGTACAGTACGGGAAAACTAAGTCAAAAAAGACAATGAAAAAAGTGTTCTTCATGAGAAACATTTTTGGTTAGTTCCATTGTGGGAAAAGAAAGGAGGGTTCACTCTGTGTAAAACATTTTTAATGTCATCAAACCTTCATGTTTGTAAAGAAATAGCAATCATATGTTTGGAATCTTAAAGCATTTTTAGAACAGCTCACTCAAACTCATGACATCATCAAACATCACATGACTGATAAAAGTATTTCTCACCAAAGAAAGAAAAAAGAAGCAGATGTATCACTTTGACACCACGAAGACCCAAGAACTCTTGTAGTCCAACCTCTCCTTAAGAGCTGTGTCCAATGACTTTAGTCCAATGCTTGGTTTCTTAGTGCATGAAGCAACCTTGTGACAGGAGATGTTTATGTCCATGATGAAGAAGAACAAAGAAATAGCAAAACAAAGTTACTCTTGGAGATGAAGTGTCTCGCAAATGTTCTCATAAAAAGAGCGCCACGTTCACCGCGTGTCTTCGTGACGTCCATGACTGCCTGAGACGTGGCTCTCATACTCATCGTCCTCATCCTCATCATCGCATCTTTGCTGCAAAGGAGCGCTTTACACTGTGACGTGAAGGTGACATGCGCCTTCAAAGCCTCGCTCTCAGGAGGCTTATAGCTGCCAGGAGCGTCTCAGCAGGCGGCGGAGGAACATGGAATGTTGTGAAGCTCCACGTAAAAGCTTATGAGGAAAGAAAGACGTTTCGTGGACGTGTTACGGTCTTTGTGTCCCACATTGGCAACCTTGACATGCTGAATAATTTAGGAAATGAAGACACTTGAGTCAACAGACTTTCCACCTGAGGGAGGCCCAGCTTAGCATAGCATTTAATAGCAGCATGAAAAGACGCTCCTTCCACCGCAGCTCACTTCTTTTACTGACTTGAATGAACAACACGCTGCAAAAGTCTTAGTCCACCATTAGATGTGTTGCTAGAATAACATATTAGCAACATACAGAACTACAATGCCACTCAGTAGACCGCCACCTAAAAAGGCCTAAAAATCCAAATAAAACTTGCATTTGTGTTTGTTAGTTAGCAGAGTACTTTGTGGTTTGTGAAGGATGGTAAACAGATGTGTGATACAATTAGGCCATTATTCATCAAATGAGTATTTTTTGTGGTAATGCCGCTAATTACACGGAGTGCAATGATTACTTAGTCAAGGATGAATGCCATTATTAAGCAACTACAGTGCTTATCAATCCTAAATGTTAATATTATAAATATTTAAGAAAGTCCAAGTCAGCCTTTTGCCGCACCCTCCATCATTACATAAATACGTGCTTGTATCCAATAACCATTCAACTTCATACAACTTGGACCTCGGGAAATATGCAGAAAAATCATCATATGAAATAAAGCAGTGGTGTCTAAAGTGCAGCCCGGGGGCCATTCTTTGCCCACAGCTTGTTTTTTTATTAACCCTCTGCATTATTATTATGAGATATTATACTGATTTGCTTTGTCAGCTATAAGACAAAGCTAAGATGTTTTGTTCAGGTAACTTAGTATATATTGATCTGCATTGGATTGCTTTTATCTACAGAGGCTTGGTATTGACTTTCTTACTGATATCTGATATTGTCCAGAACTTCATTACCGACATTGATCCAAGCAGCAGCTCGGTGCAGTTTGATAAGATCTCACTCACAAACCAATGTCATTATTGTGAGAAAACCAATACTGATATGATCCGATATCAAATTTTTATCAGACATCTCTAGTTTTATCATCTTAATGTACATATGTACCAAAGTGCCGCCCCTCCGTCCCTCGCAATATCGTGGTTTGAATATCTCTCCCTCGCGTTTTTGATATTGAAAACAAATTCTTCTCCCATTCCATGTGGAAGTGGTAAGTTTCTAGCTTCTTTGTCGTTCTTTCCTACTCCATTTTAAACCCTTTCTTAACTTTAGAATACAATAAATAAATTGGGGGCTAACTAGTTAGCTCACTAGCTTGCTAATGGTTAAAGGCGTTCCTGCAGTGATCCCGTAGCCTGCGCAGTATGGTTGAGCAATGTGGTGTAAACAAAGAATAATAGGAGTGTAAAGGTGACTACAGGGGTGTTAGTTCATGTCTACAGGGCTCTAATAATGGTAAAGATTGTATGGAGAAAGTCATACACAGGTTTTCTATGCGAAAATTACGAAAATGTTCCATTTATGAATATTGAATCCTACTTTGCATATCGTAGTCGGGTCTGGAGCTACTGTAACTAACCTCGATAAAAGAGGGATGACTGTATGTCCGGCTATTTATTGTTATTGATATGTGAAAAAGCTCATGAGAGCATGAAAGCTTGCGCTGGACTAAGACTTTTGCATGTTTCTCATGTCCATCCAAGCAAGGCTGGAATGATGGCATGACATCTCCAAGCCAACGCAGCATGGAAGGTGTTTAAATGCTGGTATTTGAAGATGAAAAGTCTGGAAATGATCTTAAAGTAACATCACGCCATCGGGACGGTCGTACAAAGACACATTGATGAGTATTTACATGTGAGTATTTACACGTGTGTTCAGCTCCACTGGTCCTTTAAGAGACAACGTCTACTAGCAGCGAGCAGGACCAAGTGTGATGTTCTCATGTGTGCACCCTGACCCCTTCTTGGCTCATCATCATCATCATCATCATCATCATCATCGGCATCCAAGTGAGTCGTCCTAGATGAAATATTCTTTTGGGTTTTGCCCCGTGGCATTCTGGGAGTCCGTCTGGTGGTTGAAAGGGAAGTCCTGGCTGTCCTCGCGATTGCCGTCTTTCACTTCCTGGTTCCGATATGTCTCCTTCCTGCGGTACAGGAGCTTGGCGGTGACCGCCAGGCCGGCCGCCATCACGAAGATGACCACAGCGATGACGCCTGCCAGAAGGAGGAACAAGAATGTCTCTCCACATCCTCTCATATCCAATGAAATGCATTTAATAACCAGCATTTTCATCCTAAGCTCTTTGTCAGCAACTCCATAGAAGATCCAAAGAGAATTCAAGTCAGGGCTTACTCCATTAAAAACATATTCTAGTCTAGTTCTAGTCAAAGGGTTCTGTACCTCCAATCAGAGCCGAGTCAGTCCGGATGGCATTGACTAAAGGCTGGCCAGAACCCGATGGGTCTACAGAGTAGGAGGAGGAGGATGAGGAGAAAAAAGACAGAGGAGTTAAAGACAGAAAAGACACAAAGCAGATGCTCCCCCCCAGCAGCGTGCGACCAGGTGGAAAATAAACAGATTAATTACAGAGATAGAGAACGAGAGAGGCGGAACATTCCAGGCACAGCAGAGGGGATACTGAAGCAGTGCACGTTTATCTAGCCATCTATCACGTCATACAACATACCACAAACACATAAAGTGCAATAAATGTGCAGTCCACATGCATAATAACATATTGATGTAATGTAAATGTAAAAGTACTGTATCTATCCATGTGGCTCTGTTTGTTCACATGCGAACCGACAGTACACTTACTACATGACTAAGCTTTTCATTCTGCTGCATTCAGCTGCTTACTCTGTTTAAAAAATAAATAGGGCTGTGAAATATCAATCAGACTAATCGCACTCTAAATCTTAATTAATCATGAAATATCAATAAAATAAACACATAATTTATTCTGTAGCATTTTGCAATGCCACTCCGTGAGTGACAGGCAACAACAAGCGGTAACAACACAAAGACGAACGCTGTCCAGCCAATAATGAGAGCCTGTTGGTACGTATTTACTTACACAGCCAATCAAGAGCGTTACTAAGTACATGCTGCTGTTTTGCAGGTTAGCGTATAGCTACTGGAGCAGGGGTGCTGAATGCTGCTTGCTAACACCGTATAATAGCGAAACAATCGGGCAGTGCCACAGCCACGCACCAAGCTAAAGTTTTTTTTAAAAAAGTCCTCTAAGGTGTACCGGCTGTCGGAGTACGTGGGAACAAAAGAACAAGAGTTGGAACAGGGATGAGATTTTTTCTTTTTTAAATGACGGCTGCTCTGACCCAGATTTCTGAGTGAAAAGTGTGGACTAAATAAGCGGCTTAACCGTGCATGTGGTACTGGCGGGCTTTTATTTTGAAGGCTGGATTTACAGAATACAGGACGTTTTACGGCAATTTGCACGAGTGATGCCGAAGGGACCAGAAGGTAGTTATTTCTTTCAGTTGAGGATTATTTTTTTATTTTAATTTGTCATTTAGGCAAAAGTAAACATATACAGCAAATGTGTCATCACTTTCAAGTACATTTCCAGAATGAAATAGTAGAACAGGCTGCTGCAAAACAGAAAGGAAATAACAGTAAACATAATTAACAAAAGAAATGGTAAAAAAGAAAAGAAAGGGAAAATGAAATGATAAACTAGGTGTTTCCTGCAAGATTTAGATCATGAATTGGATGAGATCGTTCCACGGCTTGTTTTGTCTGAGGTGGACCAAAACAAAAGCTCCTTTGTGAAATATGCATTGCTGACCTTTTGAACCCACTCATATACAAAATACCACAGATTGGAAGTTGGACTGTTGTTCAAGATGTTCAAGATGATATACAATCTTCTCTTGTCACTGATCTTTCTGATCATAAAATACAGTCAAATGGGCATTTTTCAGCCATAGTTCCAAACTGTGATTGTGGTTTATTTTGCTAGGATTTCTTGAGCACAGGATCAGCACACAATTGCGCACACGTGCAGCTCAGAGGGAACGTTGCCCGCGACCCTAATGAGGATAAGCGGCATAGAAGATGGTTGGATGGATAAAAGATATCACACATTTGCCTAACACTAGTCTATTTAATAGTACCAGAACATTTTAACCTACCGTGTTATTATGAGCAATGAGGGGTTGCGTTCAAAAACAGCAGAATTCACGTTTTTAGTGCATTTTCTGGGATTTAAGTGCAGCAACTTCTCCTCCTACATTAAGAGTTACAATGTGAGCAATAAGAATATGTACTTATTGTTTTTCTTTGTCTTTCTGTTCATTTAGACCACACATACATGCATAATAAAGATGTTGTTGTGATATTCGGACCTCGCAGTCGTCTAGTGACAATTAGTTTCTACTATCACTATTCCGAGCATGAATTAGAGGTGTTTTTGTGAGTTGGAGATACATACAGTATATGGTGTTGAAATTGCACTGATGTTGATGTGTTCAGGTCAGAATAAAGGTCTAAAAGAGTGTTAGACTGTACGTTACTTTGTGGATACGTTACACTGTGCCTCTGTCTACCATCAGAATAGACAGGTGTGACTTGCCATGATGTGCATGTGTTAATTACGCTACAAATGTTCACGTAATTGGTGCAACAAATTAGTTACGGCTATGAATGTGCTATTTTTGCCAGCCCTAATTGTACCTGCCCTGTACAATGTAACAGAACAATTGCTGGCAGCACTCGAGCACCATGACGCTACCGCCACTGTGCTTGACTGTAGGTAAGACAATTATTTTGCCAAAAGACCAGTAAAAGCCGCTAGTTTTGTGGCTATTGACAATATTAAGTGTTTGATGTGCGGCTACTTTGATGTCCCAGCCAGAAAGATAATGCATGATATGCTGCATGCAGTTATGGGTAGGGACACGTTTAGAAGAAAAGGGGAGGGGGAAGATGCTTTGCATCACAATGTCACAATACATGCTGGAATTCATTTTTCCCTTAAATGAATCACAGCTCCTTGCAGTAGCGGCAGCACTCATGCAGCCCCAGACTGTGATGCTACCACCACCATGCCTGCCTGACAAGACAATTATCTTGCTTCTTTTCCATGCAACATGTGCATGAAAACAGACCCCTCCCAGCACTCACCTGATTGGTGGGGCGTGTTGTGCGCCGCATGGGGATTGGTGGACGTCGTGGATCCACAATTGGAGCGTAGCAGCGGGCCGCTGATGACCACATGGGGAATGGTGCCCGGTGGCTGGAGCAGAGCGTCCTTCAGGGGGCTGACGGTGTTGAAGCGAACCACTGACAGACAGCCGCTGAAGCCCAGGGAAGCCAAGCGAGCCAGATCTGGATCCACATCATTTGGATCTGCATGGGGGGGCGGGGGAGGTTGGTCGGGAGGGATGACACCTTCAGTAAACATTAGGGGTGCAACGATACACAAAATTCATGATTCGGTTTGTGTTACGGTTCTATATTTTTTTGATACAAAAAATAAATTACATTGCCTTTTTAAATTTAAATTTTATTGAAATTGCCAACATTTTTCACATTTTTCAACATTTTCAGCACGGTATGGATGTGGGAGGCGGAGCTCAGTGGCTCTGCGCTTGACAATGCAACCTAAGCCAGAGTAGTTGATTGCAGCTACAGAGCTTTCAGCACAGCGTAGTGTATCTGCGATCAACTACTCTGGCTTAGGTTGCATTGTCAAGCACAGAGCCACTGAGCTCCGCCTCATGCTGAAAATGTTGAAAAATGAGTTAAAATGTTGGCAATTTCAATAAAATTAAAATTAAAAAAGGCAATGTAATTTATTTTTGTATGGAACAAATATCGAACCGTTACACAAACGTATCGAACCAAACCGAACCGTGAATTTTTCTGTATCGATGCACCCCTACAGAGCGGCGTCAGAAGTTGATAAAATAAATATGAAACTGCGTATTGTTCAGTACACATGTGTGTTGAACGGTTCGATACAGATACACCCCTGGTAAACATGAACTAGTGTAATTGTGTGTTCACATGACACATGCTGATGAGGCAGCAGCCTAAAAGCTCCTCTCGGTCCAAGCATTCCATCACTGCACCCCCTCCCTTCCTTCACAGTCCCTCCACTTCCATTAGTGGTTCTGATGGATGACGGGGTCGACGGGAGGCGACAGAAAATCCACTTTCCCGCCACTTTTCTGATGTCGATCTGACGCCTGGCACGCTGACGCTGACAGGGCCGTGTTAAACACTACGTTTACACCTCACCACACCGCTAAGTGTAAGCATTACTCCAGGTGTTGTTTAAGGGAGTTTTAGACAAAATAACTCCACAGGCTTTCTAAACAAAGCTGAAAAACAGAAACGTTACAGCGGCCACAGTGTGGCTGTTTTCAGCTTAGTGCCTTTAAAGGGATAGTTTGGATTTTTTTACATGAAGTTGTATGACATATCCATCAGCACTGTAGTCCATTAACAGCGACTTACCCCCCGCTTGGTCTCTTAAGTCCAGGCATTTTTGTGATGCAAATGTTGTAATCTTTTGAACCCATATTGTTTTTAGAAGCCAAACTCTTTACTTAATTGTCTCCAGCAACTAAGCGGAACTACATTCTTCATCACACAAATCTGACCAGAACTGGACTTAGGAGACCATGTGGGGCGTAAGTCGCTGTTAATGGACAACAACTTCATGTCAAAAAATCCGAACTTTCCCTTTAAGAAAAGTCTGAACTTGATCTTGTTGAAGTTGTTCTGAATTTTGAAAAGTTTAGCTTGAAAGAATTAGCTTAAAATGCAAAAATGTTAAGTAGTAGATACGCTCAGCTCACGGGACGTGACGATACACGATATTGGGTTCATGAGAATGAAACGACACCATTATTAACATTACTTGACTACAATGACAAAACATAGGACTGGACATACAGAGTTTTTAATTTAACTGAGTCACTAAACAATGCAGGTACATTTTGAAACCTGTTCTAACCTTACATGCATGACCTAAGCATGATGCCTTTCACTGTTTTTCCAATGACGAAAGGTAACATAATGACAGCAGTTGTAGCTGCTACTACGAATCTACTACAGTGGTGTCAAAAAGTGTTTGTCCCCGTCCAGATTTATTGCATGTTTGTCACACGTAAATGTTTCAGATCATCAAAAAATGTAAATATTAGTCAATGACAACACAACTGAACAGAAAATGCAGTTTTTAAATGGAACTTTTTATTATTAAGGGAGCAAATAAATCCAAACCTACATGGCCTTGTGTGAAAAAGTGATTGTGATTGTGTTGTCGTTGACTAATATTGAAATTTGTTTGATGATCTCAAACATTTAAGCGTGACAAACACGCAAGAAATCAGGAAGAGGGCAAACGCTTTTTCACACCACTGTAAATGATTCGACACCCTCTTGGCCTGTGGTGTTTCACAAGGTTCATTTTTTGGTCCCCCCACTTTCTCCGTACACCTAGTTCTTCATTAATATTTTACAATAGACTGCACTGAACAAATGTACTTTTAACCACAGTTACAATGAAGACAGGGCAGACATCTGACCAAGAGAAATATTTCCTTTTTGTCCGTCCCTTCTTAAAACATGTACTGTTTGTTGGCTTTGAAATAAAACCGCAATATAACTTGAACAGGGAGAGTATACCAGACTCACTTGTTGTACAGCAAATCTGTTATGGCAGAAAAACAGGGCAAAACATAAATAATGGTCTCTTGTTTATTTTACTCACCATTTATTCTGCCCAGCAACAGCGACTTCACAGCATTGAATTCTCCATCAGATGTGAGGTTGAAGGCTTCTCTGGTGTTTTGGTCTACCTGAAAAACATAACCCAAAATTACAGAATATTTCTTTTAGCTTGACAATTATGCAGGACATAAGAACTGCTTGTGCATGCAATCATCTTCTCAGAGAAGTGGGTGAAAAATGACTTCCTCATATGCTAAAAAGTTCTTTTTTTCAGACCAGAGTTGGCTATCATATATGACCACTCTGAAGAAGACTGCAAGTGAGCAGTCAAAACTCTCAGGTATGAAAAACTAGCTAACTCTGGTCTGAAAAAAGAAGTGTTTAGCATGTATTAATGATAAACCAAATGACCTTCATTCGCTTATGACTTCCTCTTATGAAGCAAGTTCTTGTCTTTATGGTTGATCGTGAGAGGTGGGTGAATGAAAAGCATCATCCAATCATCTGGGGTGAAGTTGTCCATTGGAGATTTTTTTAATGAGGGCCGAGGAGGGAGCAAAAAGGCAGTCGGTGAAAAACGTAGCCATTTGAGATCACAAGATATGCTTTCATCTGAAGAAATTTCGACTTATTCCGTCAACAAGGCGTCACTTGACTTGTGTTTTTGTATTCAAGTTGGTTTATGATTTGAATTCAAATTGTTTTATGATCTATATTTATGCCATCTAATAATGTCAAACTGTAACTTGACCCAATTTAGACACACTTTTGTCCCATTTTTAAGTACTGATACTAACATTTCCCGCTGTCTTATGTTCTCTTCAATAACCAAAGCATACAACTTGAGAGATTTCACTCTGATAAATCAAACAAATGTCATGTATGAGTGCAGATAATTAACAAAACGCATGAGAAACTTACCATTTGGAATCAGGCAATAAATTGAAAGCGTCAAGTGAACTCTATCAAACCAACTTGCGTGTTACATCTTGTTAGACAAGCAGTGAACCTGTAACTCCAGCTGACCCCGGCAGCCTGTCTCCCCGCAATTGTTCGGTGAAAGCCTTAAATCTACAAGGAATCTTTCCTCATGAAAAAGGCGAGCCAGTCGACTTGCTGCAAGTCTTTACTGTTGAGGAGACGATTCAACTGTTTTCTGGAAATAGAAATACCGTCCATGAATAGTTAGCGGCACGTCTTGTTTCACTGGTTGAAAGCCGCAGCCTGGACTAATTACCGGCAGAACTTGTCTGCATTATATCATCAGCATCAAGCCTTGAAATAAGCATTATTTGATCATTATACAGTTTGTAAAAGTGTTACACATTAGGTTATTCATTTTCCAAAAAAGCTTAAGTATCTATACCAATGACATCATCATTTAACACCAGTTAAATAGCTCACCCAAAAAGTAATTTATTATTATTTTTAGAGCAAATGGAATAAACTGCCTCCTATTATATGCCATATGCCAAGTATTTTTTGCTCTCATGTCTTTACATTGACCTGTTGGGTGGATTAGATAGATAGATAGATAGATAGATAGATAGATAGATAGATAGATAGATAGATAGATAGATAGATAGATAGATAGATAGATAGATAGATAGATAGATAGATAGATAGATAGATAGATAGCACACTACTGCATACAGGAGGGCACTAGCTATCACAGGTAGAAGATCTGTAGCAGCTTCACAAGTATATCATGTGTCTTCTCATGCTATTGTTATGAACGTATATATTTTGTGTATGATCTGTCTGAACATATTGTGATATATTATTATTGTGCTAAACTCTCTATATGAATGTGGTTGGAATTAATTTGTATTCATAATGTTATGGCATGTGTAATTTGAAGTAATTTGTCATTTTAATGGTGGACCCCAGGAAGACTAACCAACACAGAAGCGGATGCTAATGGGTATCCAAAGAAATAAATAAACTTTCAACAGTAATATCTGTGAACATTCTTATTTATCCAGGTAATTTTATTCTCAGGGCATTGATTCAGTCGCATATGGACAGTTGAGGTTGTTTTAAGGCCCCGTCCACAAGGGAACGCTCCTGTTTTTTGGGGTTTTTTTGCGGGTTGAAAAAAAATGGTGTCCACACAGTGTTGGATCAGTAAATAGTCACATCCACACAAGAACAGATCACTGGGTGAAAACGATGTAATACATAAGGCACATCTACTTGTGGCGCTGTAAACAGACACAGACAGAACCACATGACACACCAAAGCGATAGAAGAAGAAAGAACGCATGCGCATAAGGTCAGGCGGCTTGTCTGGACTGACGACAAAGTGGAATTACTTCTGCGAGTCATTTTGGGTTAGGGTTAGGGTTAGACTTCATTAGCATATCCGGTTACATATAATATACAAGAATAAATCCATCCAACCATCCAAACATATCTTGCTAGCAAATGCTTTTGTCTAGATTTTTTCAGTGGCCAAAAAAACCCTTGAAATAATTAATGAAACCAAGAAAAGAGGACATATAATTTATCCACATTTTTACACTTGCACCATGAATATAAGAAAAAAAAGATAGATAATGTTGTCATTGGTGACGTACATTGCACATACATAGCAAAAATCTTTTTGCCTGACGTTTATGCTCTGTAACTGCCAAAAAATAGGCCGGCTGGATGTAGACACGTTCTGCACATGTGTAGAAGCGATTGCGTTTCCGGTACGGATTGCATAGCGACAGGCTCCTCCAAATGTGTTTTTTTTTTCCCGACAAGGAGGAATACGCGTCTGAAGACACTCCGATAAAAATCCCCAAACAACCATTCAAAACAAGCATATCGCTGACAAAGACAACCTTGACTTAAAGGCGCTTTTGTACACTTCCATGCACAGACTTCCTGTTGTATGGAAAGGACGCTCACGGAAAAGCTCCGTCTGTAACTACCGAAGTTTTAAACTTTTTGTGTCCACAGTTTGTGATTACAACTCTCCAAGTGAGTGCTGAGACTTCTGCCTCAATTCGGACCAGGGAGTGGACTAAACTCACCAAAACAAACGTTAGTTGGAGCCGACAGCCGTTAAAGGCAAGCTATCAAGCTAGCAGCGGCTTGACAGCTGCTCACGAAGCCGGACTTTTAAAATATCTTGGAGTCATCCTGTGGAGATTTCTCCGGCTAACAAGGACTGGTGAGATACAAACTCGCTGTTATAAAGAGTAATCACCGAAGGCATTATACCACAAGTTAACGGCTAACAGACGGTGTTGCTAAGCAACAGTAACAATGCCAAAGATAAAAGGGAGAAGAAGCGGATCAAGCGGTGGCTCCAGCAGTTCAGGTCAAAGATTCAGTTATAAATATGGAAGGTGCCGATCCAGTACTGACCCGAGTCACCGATATCCGGAGGTGCGAGTTGTGTACCTAACCCGCCGAGATCAGACGACGAGGATACACTCAATCAGACGAGACAACTGAGTAATTATATAAAAATATGATATGGAAAGCAGGAAGTGAACAATATGTACTGTACTAGATGTGGAATGGATGGGGGGTAGGATTAAATAAGCTTTGCTTCTTCCTACTCCTTTTGGACATGTGGAACTGTGAAAGGATGATTCATGAGATGTATTCCATTGTAACCTTCATGTTCAAATAAACTAAACTAAACCAAACCAAACCAGTTTGTTTCGTCAAAACGTCAACAAAAGAGGAAGAAACCATTGGCTCAACAATGGCTGCTGGGAATGCTAAAACTCTGATTAAAGCTAGCCTGCTGCCTACCGCCAAAGCTATGCAAACAATTATGCCAAACCAGAAAAGGTGGCAATAACTACCAACAACAAGAACAGCCTTTCAACTCCATCCAAGCCTCCTGGTCTTAAGAAGATTAGAAGTGATTCCACACACGAAAGAGATGCTGTAATACTAAAAGTACAGGCCAAGATCCCACTGCCGCTACCATCCTTGCCCCCGTCACTAAGCTAAATGACATGATGGAAAGTTTCAGCGTACAGCTAGCACAAAACACACTTGTGATTACTAACATTGCCAAAATCATTGAGTTTAGCTCATCTGAAATTTAGGACTGCAAGAGCAAAATGAAAGAAACGGAGAAGGAAATGATGCTTCTCAAAGAGAGTGTTGGAAAATAAAAACCAGTGAAGTGGATCGTCACAAGCGACGGTGGAACTTGTGTCTTAATGGTGTGAGAGAAGAAAAACAAGAAAACTGCGGACAAATCCCCCCAAATTTTCTTGGCAAAATCTTATCACATTGGAAGGAAAATATAGACTTCATCGTTGACACAGTGCACCGCCTCAAAAGAAGGATGGACAACCACCCAAGACAGATCATCACCCAGTTTGCCACAAGACATCACAGGGATGAACTGTGGCTGAAAACCAAAGCCCACCACCTATGCAAGGAGCTGGGCACCATATTCAGTGAATACACACCAAGCACACCAAGCAGTCTGGCTGAAAATGGAAACGGCTGGAAGAGAATGTCTGAAAGCGGTGTTCCATGGACCTTATGGGTACATAAATGGCTGAGGGTAACACCATAAGTTATCCCAGTCTTTATTGAAGGACTTATGCTCTAAGACAATGTGATCCTAAACAGTTCTTTTTATCGTGTGACGTGTCTTGTCAGCTGATTTACACCGATGTTGTCGTTGTCTTTCAGCCAGTGAAGGCAGTGCTTCTTAAAGGACTACATCCCAGGTGTGGGAGAGTAAAAAGGCGCCCTCGTCCCGACTTATGGTCCTGTGGGCATGTTTCCGTTTCCGACAAGACACGTCACACGAACATCAGGTGACCACTCTGAAGAAGATTGAATGTGAGCAGTCAAAACTGTCATGTATGAAAAAACTACTTTTTTAGACCTCATTGGACTAACATAAAGGAATGTTCTATATAAGCAACAAATATGCTTTTTTTCTCTGTCTCTCTCTCGCTCTCTTTTTTCACATTACATTTAAGATTAGTGGTTCTGCCAGTGTTTAATGTTGCAATGTGGCTTCAGTTTTATTTCAGTTCAATGAAGGGGACTAAGCGACATTACCAAACGAAAAGCCTTATTTCTCTTCTGTAAAGGGAAAAATGCAAATTTGTTTTTTTTTACAAGAGACTCAGCCAGCATCCGAAGATGTCCATTTTCGGTCAAAACAAGGGGGAGACAAAGCATATTTCAGTCATGGATCTAGGAGGTCTGCAGGATTGGCTACATTGTTAAACAATTGCCCAGGTAAAAATATTCATTCAGACACTGATGGCAACTGGGTAACATTGGTTGTTAACGTTGAAAATGTAAACATTATGTTAATCAATATATATGGTTTCAACAATGAGAGTATGAACAGAATTTGTTTTCACAATGTGAAAACCTTCAATCAATATTCTCCAGCCCGTTTGTACTTATTGGTGGTGACTTTAATCTTGTTGCAAATGACACTCTGGATCGATGCCCTCCTCGAACCCCTCATTCTTCAACTAATCGTACAAATAATGCTTTACAACTTGTCGACATGTGGCAGCAAAACAACTCAAACAGGAAACATTTCACATGGTTTAAGCCTAATAATACTCAAAAATCTAGTTTGGATTATTGGCTAATCTCAAAAGACATGATTTGCAATCTTATAGTGGGGTAAAAAAGTGTTTGCCCTTTTGTGTGTTTGTCACACTTAAATGTTTCAGATCATCAAACAAATTTAAATATTAGTAAATGGAACTTTTTATTGTTAAGAGAGAAACAATCCAGACCTACATGGCCCTGTGTGGAAAAGTGATTGCCCCCTAAACCTAATAACTGGTTGGTCCACCCTTAGCAGCAACAACTGCAATCAAGCGTTTGCAATAACTTGCAATGAGTCTCTTACAGCGCTGTGAAAGAATTTTGACCCACTCATATTTGCAGAATTGTTGTAATTTCATCCACATTGGAGGGTTTTTGAGAAAGAACTGCCTTTTTAAGGTCATGCCACAGCATCTCAATAGGATTCAGGTCCGGACTTTGACTAGGCCACTCCAAAGTCTTCATTTTGTTTTTCTTCAGCCATTCAGAGGTGGACTTGCTGGTGTGTTTTGGATCATTGTCCTGCTGCAGAACACAAGTTGGTTTCAGCTTGAGGTCAAGAACAGATGGCCGGACATTCTCCTTCAGGATTTTTTGGTAGACAGCAGAATTCATGGTTGTATTTATCACAGCAAGTCTTCCAGGTCCTAAAGCAGCAAAACAGCCCCAGACCATCACACTACCACCACCATATTTTACTGTTGGCATGATGTTCTTTATCTGAAATGTGGTGTTACTTTTACAATACTTTTACAATGTTACTTTTCCAAAAAAGTTTAACTTTGTCTTGTCAGACCATTGTGTGTTTTCCCAAAGATATTGGGGATCATCAACATGTTTCCTGACAAAATTGATACGAGCCTTAATGTTCTTTTTGTTCAGCAGTGGTTTTAAACCTTGGAACTCTACCGTTTTTGCCCAGTGTCTTTTTTAAGATGGAGTCATGTGAACGCTGACCTTAAATGAGGCAAGTGAGGCCTGCAGTTCTTTGGATGTTGTTGTGGGGTCTTTTGGAAGAGTTGTCGCTGCGCCCTTGTATAGTTTTGGTTGGCCAGCCACTCCTGGGAAGGTTCACCACTGTCTCATGTTTTCACCATTTGTGAATAATGGCTCTCACTTTGGTTAGCTGGAGTCCAGACTGATTAATCTCAATTACTTTCTTTCTTGAATCACAGATGATGAATTTCTGCTCTTCTTGGATTTTTATAAAGCCTTTGATTCACTGGAACACACCTTTCTTTTTCAAGTGCTAGAATACATTGGATTTGGCATTAAGTTTCTAGGAATAATTGAAGGACTTTATAAAAATATTAATAGCTGTATTTTCTTAGCTTCAGGCACAACACCAAGTTCCAAATCCAAGGTGACATCCTTCAAGGGTGTCCATTGTCACCCTATTTATCTAAGCAGTGGAAATATTAGCCATCTTCCTAAAACAGCAGTAAGTCTATGAAGAAATGTTTTAGGTACAGAAGTAATAGTCAGCAAACTGGCAGATGACACAGCTCTGTTCCTAAAAGATGAGGCTCAAATTCCAATTGCAATTGAAGAGATTAAAACATGCTTTAATGTATCAGAACGTTGTTTAAAACTTCATAAATGTGAATTGTTTCTGATCCAATAATGTGAAAATATTTTCAACATATCTGTAAAGTCAGAGGTGAAATAATTAGGAATTAATTTATCCAAACACCAACGTAACTTTCAGCAAAGTAGAAAGTAAAATTAAAAGATTGCAAAACCAAACTAAATTTATGGCAGCAAAGAGATTCTCGGACGTATCTATTTAAATAAAATGGAAAGTTTATCAAGATGTATTTACCCTGCTCACTCTCATGCCATTCCTACTAGAATCATTCAAGATATAAATCAACTTACCTTTAATTTAATCTGGAGAAATAAAACCTACTACCATCCCGCTCAAAACCCATCAAAAAGGGCAATATGGTCAAAGAATTTAAAGATAGAGGACTCAAGGTAATAGATTTTGATTGCTTAAATGGTACACTGAAATTTTGTTGGTTAAAATCATGGATATAAAATGTATTCCTTTTGGTATTGCATTCCAAAAAAGTTATTTGATAAATTGTGAATAAATTCCTGCTAAGATGTGACTTCCATATTGAGAAGCTTCCTATCACTTTATCTAACTTTCATAAGCAGATTTTGTCTTATTGGAAGATGTTGTACACACGCAACTTTTCATCTCACCGGATTCCAATCTGGAATAACAGATTTGTGGATGAAAGGCTGAAACGCCCTTACAAGACTCCTGTTATCCGAGCAGGTTCATCAGCTAATGCTCAAGATGATTAGCTGTCCTATTTATTCCCCAGCATGAGGACTAACTGTCCTATCTACTGTAGTCTTGAGCAAGCGGACTGACTGTCCTATCTAGCCTTGACCAGGCTTCCTCAAGAATACCTGTCCTATCTAGCCTGGAGCAAGCTTCATCAGTTAACTCTCAAGACTCATTGTCCTATCTAGTTTTGAGCCATGAGAACTATCTGTCCTATCTAGTCCTGAGCCTGAGGAATAGCTGTCATATGTAGTCTTGAGCGACTGCTTCAGTTCATGCTAGACTTGAGCATGAACTGATGCAGCCTGCTCAAGAATAAGTCGATCACAAGACTAGTTGTCCTATGTAGTCTTTAACATGAACTGATGAAACCTGCTCAAGACTCGATAGGACAATTTCATCAGCATTCTTCATCTGTCTAGTCTTGAGCATGAACCAAAGAAGCCTGCTCGGATGAGAGGCAAAACGTCTACTAAGACACCCTGGACTGTCCAGTTGCGATCTATTAATTGCCTAACGCTAACCAGGCTGGTCCATCAATATCATAGGGTAGGTGATGCTGTGTCGCCTTTGGTAACAACTCCTGGTTGTTTCAATGTATATGATAGCTTTTATGTCAAAAGTGGATGAAATGGTCCCAGTGAGAGCTTGCCTTGTTACAAAGACGATAATATCATGACTGAAGAAGAGGGAAGGTCACCTTGTGTGTGATCTTATAAGATAATATTAATTAAACACAGCGCTTAGATGAATTTCACTTCATACATCATCTACTGCTAACGAGATAAGAGGATGCCGTGGAGCTGAGTCATATTTCATCAGACGCTCTTTAAATGCTTCTGATGTTACTTCGGCATCTCGTTGAGGTCATTATCTTGTCACTCTTTAAGAACGCTCTATTCATCAACATTCTTAGCTGGAAACACTCAACAACGTACTTACCATCATGACTAAGCATAATGACTATGTGAATATGATCAATGACATTTAAGACCGCAGGTGTTCAATCTATACAGGGGCACTTTGATACATTTTGTACATTAAAGATGCTAAAAGCAATCCAGTGTAGCTCAATATATGCTAAGCTAAACAAACAACCTCATCTTAGCTTTGTGTGATAGGTGACAAAGCTAGTTAGTGTAATATCTAATAATATATGTCGTTAATAATCTTTTTACAAGGGACAGGGCCAATAAAAAAATGAGCGGTGTGCCAAAAATAGCCCCCGAGCCGCACTTTGGATGCCCATGACATATCTCATTTTAAATATTTGAGGTAAAGTAATCCCTCATTTATCGTGGTTTATCGCGGTTATCACTATACAGACTGAACTGAAAATGTCAGAACTGGTCTCAGTCAAAGCTTTTCGTTCTGTTTTGTACACTAGGCAGCAACAAACCTATGAGCAATGCTTGTGTTTTTAATTTTTTCCTGTTTGTAATTTATTGCCTTAAACTTTTTGGAATATGTTGACATTTGCTGCTGACCCCTTGGCCAGGTCGCCCCTGGAAATGAGATCCTGATCTCAGTGGGTCTTTTCTGGTTAAATAAAGGTTACATAAATAAATAAAAAAATTAAATTGTGTCCAGACCAAACCGTGCTAAGTGAATTTCCACAAAGTAAGATTTCTTCATTGCAAAAGGAATGTTTTTGTTGTTAGAGCACAGAAAAACTGTTTACAATCATGTACATTTTTTAAACATTATTAGAGCACTCTAGACATGAAATAAAACCCTTATCGTCACATTTACATTCATATTATCCAATATGGTATATATTGATAAGATATAAATGGCTTCACTACTGCCATAACGCGCCACACGCATGTCAGCATGGACGTTGCCAGCCGCCCTAGCATCTGGAAACACCACATCTGGCACAGTGTCAAGTTAGCCCGTCTTCTCATCTTCTTAATGGCTTATATTTGTACTTTAGTTCATTTATTTATTCATTTAGCCATTTGTATGCTTGAAAATGATAAATTTAGGCAAAAATATGTACAATTTGCTTGAAAATGCAAATTTTTTCACTAATAATGGGCCGTATACAACCAAGAAACAGCATGACTTATTAATTAATATACAGTCAAACCTGTCTTAGCGGCCACCTTTATAGAAGGGCCACCTGCCTATAGCAGCCACTGAAAAATCCCCCCCAGCAAATTTACATGTTATAGACCCTGTGTATAGCAGTCACCTGTCCAACGCGGCCAGCGGCCACCCATTTTGTCTCCCTTGGTCAATATCTGACTGCATATAGCAGCCAAATTACCAACTCAAGTAGAAGCTTCATGCACGAAAAAGTTTTGTTTTTCAGTCAATGAAGGCGTCGTGTGTAGACTTTAATTACTGAGTCCTAGCTCAGTCACAATCATTCACAAGATCCACACAAACTGTCAGTTGTTCCACATAAAAAAGCCATCTTCTTTTGAGCTTGCTATTTCCTGGTCAAACATGTAACTTTAAGAGCATTTGCACCAAAACATTACCGCAAATTAGACTGGGAACAGGACGTGCTCCCAGCGACAATACAATAAAAAAAAAACATACGCTCGCATGCATGCGGCAGCGGGAGCAAAACTGAGTTCGGTTGTACTTAACTGAAGTATTTTATCAGTTATCAGTTATTATTAAGCCTCTAGCTTCCTTTTAGTAAGTAAAAACCTTGGCTATGATTGCACTACATTGTCATGTAGACCTACAAAGTACACTTGGAAGAACAAGAGGTGAATAAATGTATTGCAACTGATGTGAAACTGATGAGGGGTAGGATTAAATAAGCTTTGCTTCTTCCTACTCCTTTTCGGACATGCAAAATTGTGAATTATACTATGTAATGTGCTACTGTTTGACTCATGCATGTTCAGGATTAAAACCATGAACCATGATAATAACAAGCCTAGTAGTGCTGTACAACTTTTATCAGCAGTCCGCAGTGCCATCTACTGGTCAACATTATAATTTTTATTTTTTTTCCCTTTTTTTTCTTTTTTTTCCTCTACTAGTCAACATTCAAACTGGACGCCAACCTGTCTATAGAGGCCACCTGTCTATAGCGGCCACTTTTGCAGACTCCCTCTAGTGGCCGCTATAGACAAGTTTGACTGTATGTTGGAAAAACTGTAATAGGGAGAGGCTGCGAAATTCGAACCACAATGTGGCAAGGGATGAGTGTATCTCCTTCTAATGCTGACTAATGAATGACGTGTTATTGTCAAAGTTTAGTCTCGTGAATTGGAATGCAGGAGAAAGATGCCAGTGTGGGATACATTGTGGTCAACGTTTGTGCGTCACCTGCAGAGACACGAGGTCTTTCGTTCTCCTGATGGTCACCGTGTGAAGACGACCGTCAGCCAAGTTCTTCGCTCTGCTTCTCAACACCTCAGCTTCTCTGCTGCTGTGTAGCTTGTAGCGCACCTCCAGCTTATCTACACACACACACACACACATACACATACACACCTTTTCACTCCATTAAAAGCTCTAATCTTCTTCAATCGTCCTTCTATTTTGTTACATTTTTCACTTAAGGAGCGTTGGCCTGAATAAAGCTTTACATACTAAGAGGATTAAGCTCTCATTCCCTATCAATAACACAACACACTCTAATTAATTTTGCTAATATTAGCATTAGCACCAGCAGTGAGAGGAGATTTCATGAAATCCCTGAGAGGCCTTTTAAACATGAAACACATTGTCCTCCTCTGATGAATATTTAGAGTCAAATACAACAATGAATCCTATAAAGAACATCATTGATTGTGCAATGTTATATTTCTAACGGTAAATGGACACAAAGCAAAAAGTTCTATTGGCCGGCCCGCTGACCTTCCTCCCATCTAGCAGAACCCTCAAAAGCGCTCATCATGTCCAACTAATGCCGCCAATGGACTTTTTCTCCCGCTGGCCGAAGCAAATCGTAATAACGGGCCCAGCTGGACCGATGAAAAAGCAACAGAGGCTGACAGGAGAGAAAAAGCGACTGACAGAGCCTGATAGGACTGCTAAAGCACAGCCAAGCAGAAGGACGAGGAGCTAGATGATGAAGGGGAGGTCAACGTGAGGCAAAAACGATGGGGAAGGTGGACAAGATAAGACGCAGAAGGGATGAGAGTTGAAGATGAGAGTCTGAGAGGATGACGAGAGGTGAGATGAGGGCGAGTAGCAGTACTGGAATGAAAAAGAAGCCTTCTAAACAAAAGCCTGGTCCTCACTGTGCTTGTTGATGAGCAGGGCCAGGTACTCTCGCTGGTATGAGGACACATAAAGCAGCAGAGCGGGACTCTGGCTGGTTCTGAAGCTCAGGGAGACGTTCTCCGCCCTCAGGCTCACGTCAGACAAGATGGAGGACGGCGGCGTGCTGATGTTCCTGCTCCACTCGTAGGGCTCCTTGAAGGTGTAGCGGACAGACGTCGTTGGCTTGAAGATAGCTGACACCTCTGGAGGAGGACACATATGTTTGTGCGGGAAGGCCAAGGAAACTTGCTGTGAAACTTTTGAGTCAACGGTGTCCAAACAGGGCCGCATAGAAAGAAAATTAAGTATGTGGGGGGACAGGAGGTACTTTTGTTGACTTTAATTACATACTAAAATATATTACATTACTACAACATTATACTACACAAGTGCTTCTGGAAGAGTGGGGAGTCAAGTGTCAGTGGGACCGTGAGTGAACCTAGCCCTTTAATCGCCAAAGTCACAAAATTGCGACAAGCATCATTGCTGTATTTAACAAGCCATTTCTACAAATATGGTGCCTCGTGAAGTTAATACTTTACACCAGGAGACGGCGGACTGTAACTTCAATCTGAGGAACATTTGTGGAAGTGTTTCTATGTCAAGTTTAGAAGTTTATGAACTTTGAACCGGCGTGCGATTCCGCTCACCACAGTCCGCACGCAGCATATTCTTGAGCAAAGGTCACTGACATGATTTATCAATTTTAATTACATTATAAGCTCTTCGTTTTTTGAAAACGAACGGTAAATTCGTAAAAATGTATAGTACATGGCAAGAGACATGTTCACTGACCGCCGCAGAAAAGGGGCTTTTCCGGAAGTGATGTCGGCGTAGGCGCAGCTCTCATCTTAAGCAGAGTAAACAAACATGAGAGGATGGACGAGACGGAAGATGTTTACAGTGATTATAGCGAAGATTTGAGCGGCGTGTCATTAGTTTTTGAGAAGGAAGACACATCTGGAAATTAAATAGAGAACTTGCAGAACAGGGAACCACCGACGATGTAACAAGCATGTCTGATGCGGAGGTGTCCGATGACAAAGACATAGAGATGGAAAATGGTCGGCTTCAAACACAGAATGTTAATTGAAAATTACCTTGCAGTTGCTTATCCTTCAATTATTGTTTTAAATCGTCTTTTTAATGAGCGTAAAGGGGTCTTTAGAACCTTTTTTATTGTCTATTTCGTCGCCGTCGCCAACCCCCAATTTATTTTATCACTGTCAAAGTATGTTTTCTAACATGTATAATGCTTTGAATGCTTGTTGCTATGGTGGCATCGTGTTTAAAATACAATATGTAAATAAGACATGACTTACTCCGTTCTGCGGCAACTGATGCCGTCCTTCTCCTTTTGTCCTGTGTTGTATAGCATCAGGAATAGCATCCTTGCATCCAAAATGTCTTTGCAGTATACTGTACTTTCTAGCCAAATGCTTCTTGTAAAGGTGTTGCTTCAAAGCAGCCTTCAGTGAAATGAACATTGCAAAGCCCTGTACGTGAGGCGCGGGTCCATCTACCTCTTGTACTTGTACAAGAGGCAGACGGCTATTCTAAAATGGGCTTCTCGTCAATTTCTGCGTCTGGTCACATCGTCATCGTGTCGTCGTGTATAAACCGCACCCTGATTTTTTGCTTCTTACCAGTGGAAAAAAAGTGCGGTTTATACACGGTGCTTTACGGTATACGCCTTCGCTGATGTCAATGCCTGAAACGTCCCTTTTTTGCAGCGGTCAGTTGAATATGTCTCCCGCCACATACTATAAATGTAATATTTACGAATTTACCATTCGCTTTCAAAAACCGAGCAACGTAGAACATAATTACAATCAATATAGAACATATTTAAGCAAAGATGATAAATCATGTCAGTGACCCTTTCAGCTGATGCTTTGCATCGGGGTGGCAGGAGGGGAAGTGGTGGGTTGTAAAAACACCGCTAATGGTGAGGGGAGTAGCAGGAATGTAACAAATACGCGGCGCTATCTGCGGGAGACTCCTCGGCAGAAAATGCACTGCTAATAGATCGATATGACCTGAGAATACAATGACCTGGATGAATGAGAATATTCACAGGCATAATAGATAGATAGACACTTTATATCTATCTACGTAATAACAGCGGTAATAACAGCGGTTGAGGTAGCAGTGGTGTTCAAGATCCAGCTGTAAATGACGATGATGATGGCTGGGTTTGCTTGAGAGATGAGGAAGAGTATCACAAGTGGATCAGACATTTTGATGAGCCTGTTGATGAGCCGGTATCATGGAGACAAAGATCTGAAATTCTGAGCCTGGTGATGTCATAATATGCAAATTTGATGAGTAAATTTACTCCCATCACAAACTTTCGGTCGTACTGATGATTTTTCTAATTTACAGTATGCCTTTATCTCTAACCATTTTCAAGCTACTACCTTAACTTTAAAACGTTTTGACATTATTTTAGTCCATTGTATTTATCTGTTTTGATAAATAGATGATTGTATGCAAAATGCTGCTGCCATATAAGTTCCGGGGGGGGATATTCTGTGCCCTACGTGGGAAAATAATCGAGAACCACTGTGTGCAGTTAAAAACATCTCAGCTTAGACTGTAGACAAACCAAATTTTAATTGTTCTTATGTGAAACTGTGTTTAGTCTTGTGTTTAGAATATGCTGAGTTTCCAATAAAAAATGCAAATGGAACCTGGGCCGGACTTTGGACACCCCCACACCCCCTACAGTAGATGCCTGGATCGGCATTCCCACCTTAGCATATTCTAGGATTTATTTTGTCTCCTTTGTTGTAAATAATAGTTATTTTTATTGATGACTTAAATATGATGGCACTATCTGCAGGGGGGAAAAAAGAGTGCTGCGCTTTGAATCCAGCAGAGGGCGCTGTCTCATAAGTCAATTCACTCAACATTTTCCAGCAGAAGATGCTTTGACAGAACGTGATGTTGTGTAAGTGCATGTTTTTAAGTACAATACTATATACTGTATAACTGTAGTTGTTTCTGAGTGTGTAAAACTCTATTTTATGTATTTAATAACTGTGGGAATAGCGTTAGAGTATCACAATTTGGCTTTTGGGGCTTTTAATGGGTGAAGTCATTATTCACGTTTTTTCACTATTTGCCATAGTGGGATCTAGTGTAGTTTATTTTAATTGTCTTTATGGGGTTGGCACTCACCTGTGTGACAGAAGACCCCGGCGTAGGCCGACGGGCCGCAGTCACAGTGGAAGCCGTTGTTTCTCTCCAGGCAGCGCCCATGGTTTCGGCAGAGCAGGCCGTAGCTGCCGCAGTGACCCGGGCAGCCGGGGCCAACGCCAGGCGTGATGCGGGCCCTCTCCTCCAGGTCCAGGGTGGCGCCGTTGAGCTGCAGGGCACGGATGCAACCCCGGAAGCCCTTCTGGCGGGATGCTGTGCCCCCTGAACAGATGCTCGGTTTATAATACTCATTTTTTGAAAAGCAATCATATCATTATGGAGTCATAAACCCATGCAAGGCGCCAGCACAGCAGTTTGGTGCTGACAATATAATCCAGGATCTTGTAAATGTTAGGAGGAAAAATTAGGACCAATAAACAAAATGTTTATGGGTTACTAGCTAATGGGTTTCCTCCAATAAAGCAGATTTGGTTAAAACGCCTCATGAAATCTCTGCACATAATAATGCACTTCTTATTCTCTACATTTGCAGAGGGACTTTTTTTGCACATGAACTCAACACTGTCTTCTAATCATGTATGATCATGAAACCCAAAATGTATGATCAACTGCAGGGGTGCATCATGGATCTTAATTTGCTTTCTGGAACATGAATACACAGGTAAAAAGCACATTTAGCACATTTATTGGCTAAGCGCATCAATATTCCCCGCTGCTTTTCTGATCCAATCCCCTCACTGTCTCTTGGTGTGCCTTCCCTCCACAGCTTGTTTACTCACATCAAGTGACGTACAAGACATTGGTACGACGATAAAGCCGCATGTCGATAAAGCCACAGTCAGAGTTGAAGTGATGAAGTGGAGATAAGCAGACATGCGCTCTTGATGAAGTTTGTCTTCAAGATCTCTGTGGCTAATTACACGATGGCCTTATTTATGAAACCCCCGGTTCAGGTTCAATTAGCGATTACTTATAAATAAATTGCATTTTCAATCAATTTATTAATCTCAGTCTATTCTGTGGTTGGGGCTTGGCTCTTCAGCAAGCCACACAAGCATCACAATGATTGTAAAAGCTGTAAAACCATACCATATTGGCACATCAGGTCCACTCACCAATGAAGAGCTGACTGTTGAGCTGCAGGTGTACATGTCCATCAGCAGGAGCCTCCAGTGTGGCAGCGGGAAGGGCATCCAGCCGCAGAGACGCCTCTTTGACGTTGCGTTCCACACGGACCCGATGCCACCGGTCGTCATTCAGGGGATTGCTCGACTCAACGTGAACCTCCAGGGGCCCGTTGCCCACGTCAAAGGAGAAAACCACCTGGGTGGGAGCTGGCAGGAGAGAGGATTATGGATTATGGATGTAGACTGGTGCCAAAACCACATAATGTGCAGTCTCTTGGGCAACCTTCTTGCATCACCTCCAAGCAGGTTCAAGGCCGGAATTGAACACATTCCATAATTGTGTTGTGGTTTGGTGTGGTGTCAGGGCTCCGTCTTATGCCCCATCTTATTTTGTCTCTCATCACTGCTGTGCCGATGACACTCAATGCTATTTCTACAAAAATCTAAAAGAAGGCTTGGATGTCTCAAGCTGGAGAAGACGTAGCATATCTTGCTCCTGCAAGAAAAGATTGCCTTCTTGCGCACCTATCCGCTATTGTGTGATGACTTTCATTTGTGCTATTGATATAATTGCCTTGGGCCTGTTGTGGATGGCGCTGCGCTTGAACGCCGCAGGTCGCTGCTCAGCCAAGTATGTCGGCTGAATGCTCGGCTCCATCTAGTGAAAGATTTAGGAGAGCGCCGGCCAAGCAGAACGGGGCGGAAGGTACAAACTACAAGATGAAACAATATCCTCACTCCCTTTGGTAACTTCATTCTGGGATGGTTTTCAGGGCCTGCCACACAGTGATGTGAGGTGTGTTGGGAGCGGAGCGGCAGTATTCCGAGGTGGAACAACCACACCGCCATTGATTTCCCTTGAGGGGAGGGGGTTGCTGGAGCAGCAGCAACACTGCATTAGCTTAGTTTTTGTCATGTCTGCCATAGCTTCCATCGCTAGACAACAAAATACTAATAAAAGTGCTACGTACTTGTACAACCCTCTACACTGTGCTAAAACCATTCATACGTATATATACAGTACATAATGTTAGTTCAGACTTTATTATTTAGAATGTCTGATGCTACAATTAAAATGATTTCTTCAAGTCTATTCTGTTTTTATAGGGCTAAAAGTCCTTTAATAAAATACAGTACATAACTACATAGCAATCTCCAGACACAATGCAAATGTGCCCTCTATTATGCTACTCACTTGCAAATTGGCCTATTCCAATGACTGTGCTTAGAAAATGCTTTGGAATTAATTTTTTCTGGGAATTTTGTGGCATTATTGTTAAGCGTATAATTGTATAATTAGGGGTGTAGAGTTAATAAAGCGCACTGGAGCAAAGTGACTCTAAGGGCGGCCTCCAGGGTTACTCACAACTCATTTCTATCCGGATAAAGTCTCGGATGCCCAGGTTTTCCAGGAACACCCCAAAGGGAGCGGTGGTTTTAAACATGAAGGAAATCTCGGCGCTCAGCTCCCCGTGGAAGGTGGGGAAGTGGAGGTAGGACTTCTCTTTATCAAAAAAAGCGGCATTCCAAAAGTTCTCTGGGAAAGCACAAGAAAGAAAGAGATCACCGTCGATGGAACCAAAACCAAGCATAAACGAGCACAGCTGACACTTTAACAACACTCATTTACTTAATTTGACTTAATATCCCTTGCCACTGTGTTATTTGTATTTCTGTTATATGCATCCATTTTCCTGTGCCAGTATGGGAATCAACCACCTATCCACAGTCATCCCTAGCTGACCATACGTTACACTCAACTACGCATTAATATTTCACTACAGATCTTGCCGTTTATTTTTATACTTCCATAGGCAACCGGACTTACTGTCTCCATGGCAACGCAGTGGCCCCACCCTATAGGCAGCCTCTGAGCCCGGCCTTTGGATGTCACCCAGCACCAGAGATCTGACAGGGAGGCTCTCTTTGTGGCTGAGCAGCCCAGAGTCTTCAGTCCTGGAGGATGGAGGGAAGAAGAAGAAAAAGAAGATGTTGTTATTATTCCACTGACATCACCATAATCATCCTACCGTGGTCACTGCTTTGAGGACGCTTCTGAGCAAATGGTATCCAGGTCTAGAAGTGTAGTGGGCAGCACCTTGTATGAAATATTGAAGGCGCCGCTAGAAATAGATGTTTGTACTTAGAAATTACACAAGCGAGGACTGGCAACTGTGTGAATAAAATGTTAACATTTGATGAAAAACCCAAAGCCCAAAACCCAGTTTACCTGAGGCGGTTTTATTATTTCATTCATTTATTTCAAACACGATACATATTATCCTTTAAACTATCAATTTTTCATACTTGTCTCATCCTTCTATGACTCAAACAGTGACATCAGTGTTTGTCCCTTTTGAAATGCATACTGTATATATCTTCATCAAACCTTTCAAAGTCATGGTAAATAATTCATAACACAAGATGAAGACCTAGATCAAATCTAAACAACACTGCAATCTTATAATACGAATGTAGAATTATTCTATGTGGTCATTATTAGATTACAATCATACTCCATTGCATGACACTGCAGAGGGTTGTCTCAGATATTTTGTCTCTCTCTTGTTACTGAATGTCTGATAATATCGGCCGACCTTTGTGAACCACAAATTCCATGATCACATTGGGACAGGAAATATGATTTGTCAACGGTTAGAAAGCAGCATTTAAAACAAATTTCTTTGTCCAACAATATCGGGCGACCGAAATGATTGGCCAGTATTATTGGACACCACTCATTTATTCATATTATCGCATTATTCATACTACAAAATTATATTATTTATATCAAATAATCAAATAATAAAATCGAGATACCGATTCACAACGGTATCGTTTTTTCTGCCAATAATGATATCAGCACCAAGCGATGAAATGCTCCACATAGCAACAAGCTTGCTAGCTCAGTAAGTCCGTGGTGTGGAATGGGCTCCAAGTTTCGCCTTTGGATTGGAAATATGCAATTTGCAAAAAAGTGCTGCTTATGTGAGGGGGGAGTGAAGCGTCTTGCTTTAATGCTTATAACTGCTCTACAGTTTTATCACAAACTGTACCTTTACCAGCATTATTTAACTGAATTCTTATTTGTGAATTTATTAAGACTAACCTGTCTTACTTGTTGATATAGAAGAACATGTTATTTTAGTTGACTATTGGACAAGATTTTTACTGACTATTTTGTTGAAACAAAATTGTTTAAAATAAATATGGCACTTTTTCAATAACATACATTGCATATTGCATGTAAATATAGTGTTTATTTGTGAAACGCATCCAGTGACATCACAGTAAAAGAAACATAATGTGTTCTTTCATTACACCAGATGTGACCTGACATTAATTTGAAGGAATAGCTGCTGCTTATATCGGTGTTGGTTGATATGGGTGTTGGTAAATGAAATGCTGGACAATATCAGTATATGGGATATCGGTAAGAAAGCCAATACACTAGGTCCCCAACTTATGAACACCCGACTAGCCAACATTCGCGGATACGAACACAAGCCGACTGGTCTATATTTTATTTTATTTTGCCTTGTAGTCACTCAATCAGTATTTATACTGCTACTGTACATGCTTGACCAGTAGAGGGCACTGTGACACTGCTAATGGGACCAACAGAGGCAGCGTAAGAGCTAATGGGACCAACAGAGGAAGAGTTAGACCCTGGGGAGATAAAGCTAAATGGAAAGCTAAATTATACAACCCGGATAGAGCGTGTGATTAACGTTTATGAAGAGTTAATAGGCCTGCTTAATTCTACACCACCCACAGAACACTACCTCTTTTAGAAGAGTCTAACGATGACGACGATTTGTCCTTTTTTTTCAATAACTCCTCCTCCAACTCCACCACAACGACGTATGCTCGACCACTCCTCTTCCAAGTTAAATAACATTTATCATTACGTATTATTATATCACTTTTATTGTTTTTTTCATTAATTATCCTCGTTTAATATTACTTCTGCATCCAAACTCATATTTACATACATACACATATACTGTATATGTATACACGTACATGTAGTACCTATATCATTGGTAATATTACCTTTTCCCCTACTTAAGAACAATTTGACATAAGAACGGTCGTCTGGAACCAATTGTGTTTGTAAGTTGGGGACCTTGTGTATTGAGTATCTGTAGAATGAATGTTAAGACAGCAACAGCAGTAATGGTAGCACAATAATAAATATGGTGTATAACGAACACCTCTCTGACGAGGTCAGTCAAAACTTAGCATTCATTTTGATACAGGATCTCATGAGATCGTGTACCTAATAAAGTGTCCGGAGTTTGTTGCGTAAACGTACCACTCAGCACTGTCAGCGTCGCAGTTGCAGTAATGTTGTGGGTCCAAACAGTCGCCCTGCAGGCCACATGCGCACTGCTGGCTTCCCGGTTGGGCTCCGCCCCAATAATTCTGCCTTTGACCCGGACCGGCACCGCCCAGCCACCAGCTGAACGGGGAGCCCTCTGAAATACAGTAGATGAGAGAATAGCAAAGAGTATATTTTCTTAAAGGAAAACTGCACTTTAAAAAAAAAATCATCCACAATCCGTATGTGAGACATGAATGTCTTCTCTTTTCTGTGCATTCTAAAGATATAAAAACCGCTAAAAAGAGATAGCTCATTACTGAACGTAATGGGACACACCTATGCCGCCTACAAAGACCGCAATTTAAACACCTCTAAAAACCTCCAACAAGGTTTTATGGTTTTATATCCATGCTGTGACCATTTAGTAACAGGCACATTCATGATAACATGTAATTCTTACAGTATTTGGGGTATTTTGGCCATTTTTAAGCATTACCGGAAGCTCCTTCCTTGGCACATTGATCACATACCAATAAAGAAATGAACGCCTACACCTCGCGTTAACTTTTCCAAACTCAGAAATAAAAACACAGCACCGGTGTCAGCTCAAATAGCCTTACATTTTTTGTAGTGGTCTAGGCATTGTGAGCACGATGCTGATGTACTGCAGGCGAGTCTGTGGTGAAGCTAGTCGCTAGCCGGTTAGTAGCTAGTCAGTGTGTTCTGTCAATGTGCCAGTAACGTAGTTTGATCGGCATAACAATGTTATTAATAATAATGATAACAATGTCACTGTAGCTTGGTTATATGCACGTCCATTATATGTAAATGGAGCATTGCCGGAGCTTTTTGGAGGCTTTTTCAGAAAGCTTTATAGGTGGAATAAGTGGTTCCCATACATGCAGTAATGAGCTATCTCTTTTTTTATCTGTTGTTATATCTTTAGAACGCACAGAAAAGAGAAAGACATATGTGTTCATGTCTCACATAAGGACTCTGGATGATGGGCAAAATTACAAAAAAAGTGCAGTTTTCCTTTAAGTGATAAACCACATGAGGCCTCACCAGGAGTGTTGAGGAGGCGGGACTTCCTGCAGTGGTAGGACAGTTCCTGCTCGCAGTGATCCGATTGGCTGATGATGGCTGACAACTGCTCCTCGCTCGCCGTGTAGTCCAACTGGACCAAGTGTTGATGTTCCGCACTGGACGACCTCACCGTGGTCAGCTCCGTGTTGTTATGATGGATCTCCATCCATGTGTTCTCTTCTGGCGATCACAAAAATGGACGTCGTCATGTTATTTATAGGCCGCATGGTGGCCGAGAGGCTAGCATGTTGGTCACACAGTCAGGACATCTGAGTTCAAATCTCTGCTTTGGCATCTCTGTGTGGAGTTTGCATGTTCTCCCCGTGTGTGTGGGGGTTTTCTGTGGGTACTCCGGTTTCCTCCCACATTCCAAAAACATGCATGTTAGGTTAATTGTCTACTCTAAATTGTCCATAAGTATGAATATGAGTGCTAATGATTGTTTGTGTGTATGTGCCCTGCGATTGGCTGGTGACCAGTTCACGGTGTACCCCGCTTCTCTCCCGAAGTCAGCTGGGATAGGTTCCAGCATGCCCCTGCAAACCCTAGTGAGGATAAGTGGCATAGAAAATGGATGGATGGATGTTGTAATAACTACACAAACTGATGGGAAGATGCGCGTGTCACCTGTCATGTTGCAGTAAACCAGCTGTGGTTTAAGCGGTCCGCTGCCATCCACGTCAACATAGAAATATCCAGAAGTGTTGCCGTTGTGTTTGTACGCCTCACATGACTGCTCATACACGGCTAGCAGGGAGACAAACAGACAGCTCAGTTAATATTAGTGTTACTCAACAAAACACAGAGAACCACAATCACAAGTGGTCCCATCATTGATAGGACCACTCTTAATAAGTACACATTTAGCTAATATTCTTGGAAATGTTATGATTACATGACACATCACATTATCCTGAGTGTTTACACATCAATATGATTTATGGTTTAATTTGATTTGAACATGCATTCAAGTTATAATAATAATAGAATACATCACATAATACATCACATAATAACAGGCTTACTAGTTAGCATGTTGAATTAGTGCTTGGTGCAGCTTTAAATGCGGCTAAAACATAAGCAGCCTGCAGAGAACATTGTGTACCTTCCACACTTTGTTTTGTTGCCATTCGTTTATTTTTAAAAGAGCCTTTTTGGTGATGAGCCTCGATGCTATAAACGACTGCACGTCTGACAGGAAACTGATGATCCACTTGCCTCTGACTATTGTGCCACTGACTTGATTGTAATTTACACGTGACGAGATGCAGCTCTCCTTTCTCGCAAATCACCACACTCATTTGTTGTTGGTCACTTAGCATCAACTGTGGAAAATGTTTTTTCTTCTGCTGCGCAAAAATCATGATGATCACTATGATTGCTGCTGCGATAGTTTTATGAGAGTGCAACATTTGTACACAGTGTTTGCACCCTTCCAGATTTCTTTTTTTTTTGCATGTTTATCACACTTAAATGTTCATCAAACTAATTTAAATATTACTCAGTGACATCAAAAACTGAACAGAAAATGCAGTCTTTAAATGAAACTTTTTATTATTAAGGAAGAAAAAAAATCCAAACCTACATGCCTCTGTGTGAAAAAGTGATTGCCCCCTAAACCTAATAACTGGTTGAGCCACCCTGAGCAGCAATGGCTCTCACTGTGGTTTGCTGGAGTCCCAAAGCTTTAGAAATGGCTTTATAACCTTTTCCAGACTGATAGATCTCAATTACTTTCTTTCTCATTTGTTCCTGAATTTCTTTAGATCTCGGCATGATGTCTAGCTTTAGAGCATCTTTTGGTCTACTTCATTTTGTCAGGCAGGTGCTATTTAAGTGATTTTTTGATTGGGAACATGTGTGGCAGTAATTAGTCCTGGGTATAGCTAGAGAAATTGAACTCAGGTGTGATAAACCACAGTTAAGTTAGGTTTTAACAGGGGGAGGTCAATCACTTTTTCACACAGGGCCATGCAGGTTTGGATTTTTTTTCTCCCACTTTGTGTTCAGTCGTGTTGTCATTGACTAATATTTAAATTTGCTTGTTGATCTGAAACATCTGCGATTGGCTGGCGACTAGTCCAGGGTGCCCCCTGCCTCTCGCCCGAAGTCAGCTGGGATAGGCTCCAGCATACCTGTGATCCTTGTGAGGATAAGCGGCATAGAAAATGGATGGATAGATGAAACATTTAAGTGTGACAAATATAAAAAAAATAAGAAATCAGGAAGGGGCCAAACACTTTTCACACCACTGTATAAGAATCAATTTTCTTTTTTAGCTGGATGCACATTGTCCTCTTATTATCCTGGTTATTATTGTCCTGGTTACTATGAATAGCAAACATGTATAGAGACACATTAAAATGTTCCCACTGAGGGACTAATAATGCATGTACAAAAGATAATGCTTATTATAGTGGGTTTTTTTAATAGGTCCACAAGTCATACTCCATCAATATTTAAAATAGAGTGTTTATTCCAAACAATTTTGTGGTGTTTGTGTGTTATTACCTCTTGTGTGTAAAGTCTGCTGGACAGCGTTTATTTCTTTGATTTTTATCTTGCACCGTGACTGTAGTTTAGTGACCCTCCCTGTTCATTTCACTGTGTGTTAAAATTATTCTCAGTTCAGTTCTTTTTCTGGTTGCCTAAATAAAGTGGAGACTGTGTATTTTGAATTTATAACTTGTGTCTGAATCCAGGGGGCAGCATGTGACCAAAACGTTGAGGCTTCTCCTCTTTATTGCAAGAAAAAAAGGGAGTGCTAACTTTAAGAGCATGAGCTGAAGGTAAATCTCTTTTTAGGCCAAGGAGCTGAGCAATGTGACTTTAAGAAATATTGCAGATAATCCAAATAAAATGCTGCATGGATTCCAAGCCGCTTTAAAGCCAGCACAGAGGTGGCAGGCATGCAGCCAAATACTGAGCTAAAGTGCACCATCATGACTTAAAAGGCTCCACTGGATCTAAAGTGCAGTCATCACCAGGCTGCTGACTCGGCCCGAGGTTGCAGGCCCGGCATCGTTTATTTAGGGTTAGCAGGGTGGCTGGCTAGCAGATGTTGTGACTTACAGCTGTGGCAGGTGGCGCCGCTGTAGCCGCTGTCGCTGCAGTTGCAGTGGAAGTGAGTCCAGGATTGACTGCAGCGGCCGTTGTGTTCACAGCGACTGGGAGAACACCTGAGAGACACCACAAGTGTGCTGTTTAATACTTGAATCAAATAGTTCCATTATGGCAGATGTAGTTTATGTAGTAGCTCATTTCGTCAGCTTTAATTTGGAAGACAATCCAAACAATCCACCTTTTGCTTAGATTTGTAAGTACCTTGCTCCCTGCTTGGCTTCTCCAGCAGCGGTTTGCATTTTTGTATTTTTGGTTCTCGCCACGCCTGTTCGGTTCTCAGCAGTGCGTTTTTGTTCTTGTTCGTGTTTTCACCTGCTTGTGATTTTTAGTTTTGTGCGTGACCTTTTTTCTGCTTAGTTCTTCTGCAGTGTTTTTTATTAGTCACTATTTTTCCTGTGGCGCGGCCCAGTAGTTTTTGGTTGTACTTTTGCCTTTTTGTGTTGGTACTTTTTACCCTTGTGGACACTTTTTGTTGTAATAAACTTTGTTTTTTGATGTTTCTCTGCATTCTGGGATGCTGTATTACAGCCTTGGCCGTTTGTTACACTTTGCTTCTTCCTACTCTTGCTACATGTATGTATGTATGCTACATGTATAAAAAAATTATATTTATTAATTATTGCAGCGACAGAATGCCAACAAAGGAGCAGTAACAAAGACAATGCTCCGAGAAACTAAGGTTTGCGCATTGGAACTAAATAGAACAACTAAAATTAGAAGCAAGTGCCAGGAAATAGAGACGCAAAGTATGAGAACACAGAACGAGCAGAAAATGAAGTAAATACAAAATAAGGCCACGAAACAAGGGCATCGAAGGGAAAATAAGCCAAACTGTCACGCAAGCTAACTCACAGATCGTGACATCAATGTTGTTTTATAGTATTTTTACATTGTAAAAAGTAGTAGTAGTTTCATACAATTTGACTTGGGTTAATAGTATGCTTTGCCCCGTGACATGCAACAATAAGAATCCACAACTGCTGTAATAGGTTCTGCTGGAGTATGACTACCACACTGACCTTCTACTGGACGACTACATTTTCCACCAGCCTTTCCACAAGAAAGTCTCCCACAGGCTCAGAATTCAATCAGCGGGTTCACAAAGCGTCATACAGTTTGTCCATGCAGAGCGTTAGCCTTCTGTCGACTAATAACGCAATTAAGGCGCAATGGAGGAGTCCAGACCTGGCAAGGATATGCGCTTGCTTCGTTAAGCGTCGGCACATTTTATTCCAGTCACGCGCGTCTTTCCACGTGTCTGCTAATGCCCAGGAGGTTTGATAATTGTTATCGTCCCATTAATTGACGTACAATTTGGTGAGGCAGCCAGAGCAAACACAAGCGTTAGTTGTGCTTTGGCTGAAATAGACGGAATACTGTGTCAGTTCACCTGTCAATGATGCCGCACATGTCAATCAGGAGGTCGCTGTAGTTTCCCAGCTTCTGTTGCTGCACCAGGATTAAGTCCACTTGCTGCTGGTCCAGGCTCAGCTGGCGAATACAGCCCTGGAAGGTGTTGAAAGGATTGCTGCACTCCTGCTTCCCGTCCTCCATAGGACAACCTCAAAATAGGGACATAGAGTGCAGTGAACAAGACAACTTTGATTCTAGAAGGAAGGTAATATTGTCAGACATGAACTTACCACCAAAGAACAAGTTTTTCTCAATAGCAACAGGAAACAATGGGTTGGAATGAGCCACGCCGCCATCGTCTTCGTCTTTGTCCACGCTGATGGTCAGGTGACCTCTTCTGGACTTCAGCTCCACTGAATGCCACTGACCGTCATTGAGACCAGATCCTAAGAAGCAAACACAGGCTCAAGATTATGCAAATACAGTGGAACCTTGGTAAGCATCATTAATTTGTTCCAGAAGGTCCACCTGTAACAGAAAGAACCAATTTTTCCCATAAGAAATCATGTAATTCCAATTCATCCATTCCAGAAAGCCAAAAATGTTAACACAAAACACGTTATTGTTTTACAATTGCAGTTTTACATGCATAAAACAATGCAAAATGCATTTAAATATGTTTAAATGAAACAAATAAATTCACATTTAAGGTAACGTTTACCTTAATTGAAAATGTGATACTTGACGTGACTGTTCCCATCAGTTCAGTTCAAATGAACACCTTCCTCTTCAACACCACCTGCCTGTTTTGTAATCAGTTATTTCTTGAATTCAATAGTGTTTCTCACATCAATAACTCATAATAAAGCCAAAGAAATTTGCAAGTGCCAGGCAATTTTGATAAAGAAGGTGAGAAACACTACTGAATTCAAGAAATAACTCATGACAAAACAGGAAGGTAGTGTTGAAGAGGAAGGTGGTGATCTCGCTGTCATAGTGTGTCTTTGGGAACAATCACATCTTCATTGAAGGTAAAAGTAACCTTAAATGTTCATTTATCCCTTTCATTCATCATTTATATGCATTTGGAATTATTTTATGCATGTAAAACGAACATTTTTTTGAGAGTCAACCTCTGGTGACACCTGACTTCCGGTTCAGGGTTGCCATTTTGTTAACAAGCTAAGGATGCCAACAAGGACATTTGTGATAAAAAATACAAACACAGTTGGACTCATGCAGTGTATTCATAACATGACAAACACCGTACGACGCTAACCAAGGCTCCACTGCATCCATATTTTTTTGTGTTTGCTAGCAAGATATGCATAAACTAGCTCAGCGTCATGGCTAAATACACATATATATTAGCCTTAATTTGTTGTTGCCTGCAGTTATGAATAAAGATTCACTTTTTTTCTTATGGGAAAAATTGTTTGTGAAATTAGAACAGCTTGGAAGCCAACCACATTGTGTTCCGCTTTGGGGTTCCACTGTGATCATGTACTTGGAAAGGGTTCAGTATTGGACTGGTGGGAGGGAGTACAACCATTAGTGGTCCATTACTTGCCAACTCACTGGCTGACAGTATAGTTGAAAACAATAAGTAACATTATTACTCCAACTTGAAAAGAGTTAAAATTTCAAGGCTCTGACCAGCCGTGATCTCCAGCAGCACTCTGCCGGCCTTTTCAACGTGAAGCCTCAGCCGGGCTTCGCTCAGGTACAGCCACAGCACACCAACTTGCCGAGCCAGCTCCAAGGTGAGCAACAGCCCCGCCTCGTTCCACGTCCTGAACTGGAAGGCCACAGACACCACCCCGGGCACGGAGGTTGTTGCCCCCGGCAACTGGAGGAAACTGCGTGGCCCCGGGAACGTAATGGCGACGGAAAGCAGCTCAGTGCAGGCGAAGGTGACATTGCCCTGAGAAGGAAAGAGGGGGAGATATGTGTGATTAGCAGAGATATAAAGCAACAGGAAAAGATGAATATTAATCAGCTGCTGAGGGCGTGTCCATGTGACCACAGGTCGTCGTGATCTCATCAGCGAGTCTCCTTAAAGAGGACATCGGCATAATGATAACAGCCAAGCTCGGAATACCATTAGCAAAGCAAACTGAGAAAGTCAAGTGAAGGAGAGCAGGTGTATGTTACGGGATGTATTTGTTTTGGACAATTATCACACTGGCCATCTTCTCACAGACAACACCTAAAAAGGTCTTTATGGTGCAGTTGAAAGGTATTTATGTGGACTATACTGTAGACCCTGAAACACATCATGGATATACACATTCTGTTTAATTTTCAGAGCCTCTAATGGAGAGCCAACCAAGCATGTGAACACCTCCACTTCTTCCTCTCGTATTCATGTTTTTGTCTGCACCTTTTCTCAGTGGAAACGCTTCAGCACCTCTTCTCTCCCCAATGAGATGCCAGCATGAATATAGAAAGGTCCAAATGGCCAATATGGAGGCATTATACTGAGAGACTTTACACTCCTTTACCCTTGCCTCATTTATCACAAAGCCGATACGGGAACCACCAAAATCCCAGCAAGGGCAAAAAAGAATCCTAGCACAAATAGTGTCAATGCAGGAGAGCTTTTATTTGACACAACAAACACCAAATCAGACAACAACAACACCCTTGGTTCAATTCATTCATTCAGCAGAGCATAATTTCTAGATCTAGCTCTAGTCAGCACTGCTGTTTGTGTATTTCAATAGAGTTAAAAAAAAAAAACATTGGCTATTTCTCTGTGAAAGGATGGCTGACAAGCACCTTCCAGCTCACACCCCTTCAGGATGCATCAGTACTGCAAGTGCCTCCTGTATGGCATTTTGGTATATCTTATTGTGGGATTAGCAAGGATAATGACATCTCACTTACATTAAAGACATTACACAGGCTATAGAACATCATGTTGTATAGTAAATGTTGCTGCAACATTATATTATTTAACACAAACAGGCAGGCCCCACGATCCTACTCAGTATGCACTCAAACGCTAGATGGGGCTTGCGCGCTAAGCCAAGACGTAACGCTCACGGTAGTCTCATTTTAGGTTTCTTCCCTGTATTGATCAGGAAATCTGCTAATTCAGTGGTTTTAATTAAGAAAATGTTTAAAATGACTCGAATGACAGAGAAATTTATAATACAGTTCAATGGGCAAATATTCACATTTAACCTCGCATAGCTGCTTGCCCAAGGCCTCCTACCGGTTTGAGGTGCCCTGAACACTTCCCCAGGGAGGCGTCCGGGAGGCATCCTGACCAGATGCCCGAGCCTTATCTGGCTCCTCTCAATGCAGAGGAGCAGCGGTTCTACTCCGAATTTCTCCTGGATGACAGTAGTTCTCACCTTATCTCTAAGGGAGAGCCGCACCAATCCGCCTGTCGATCTCACGTTCGTTGAACTGCAGCCTAGGGTGTCCTGGTGCCAAGTGCACATGGGAACACCCTTATGCCTGAACATGGTGTTCGTTATGGACAATCTGTGATGTGCACAGAGGTCGAATAACAAAACACCACTAGGGTTCAGATCAGAGGGGTCGTTCCTTCCAATCACACCTTTCCAGGTCTCACTGTTGCCGCCAACATGAGCATGGAAGTCCCCTAGCAGAAACAAGGGAATCCTACAAGAGAGCACTCTCTAGTACTCCCTCTAAGGACTCCAAAAACGGTGGGTATTCTGAACTGCTGTTTGGAGCATAAGCGCAAACAACAGTCAGTAGCCGTCGCCCCACCCAAAGGCGGAGGAAAACTACCCTCTCGTTCACCGGGTTAAACGCCAACGTACAGGCCCTGAGCCGGGGGGGGCAACAAGAACCCCTGCCCGTCGCCTCTCACTGCTGGCAAAGCCAGAGTGGAATAAATTCCATCCCCTCTCGAGTGGACTGGTTCCAGAGTCCTTGCTGTGCATCGAGGTGAGTCCGACTATATCTAACCATAGCTTCTCCACCTTGCACACCAGCCCAGGCTCATTCCCCACCAGAGAGGTGACATTCCACATGCCAAGAGCTAGCTTCTGCAGCCAAGGATCGGACCGTCACGGTGCCTGAGGCGGGGCAGATCCTCGACTGGTCACCAGCCAATCACAGGGCACATATTCACACTCACATTTATACCTGTGGACAATTTAGAGCAGTGATTCTCAACTGGTGGGTGATGGGTCTTAATCTTGGGTTTTTACTCTGAAGGGGATTTAATTTTTGGTCTATTAACGCCCTGTCGTGCTATTTAAAACACTGCGTCATAGAAGAAGGCCAACGTTTGTTGTCAGTCATCCTTCGTTTATTGTCATTAATTGGTTCCAGACCCGCCCATGATTAGTAAATTTCTACAAAGTAGGATTTCTTATTTATAAATGGAATAGGTTCGTAGTTAGAGCATAGAAAACCTATTTGTGACCTTCTAAATACGGTTTTGAATACTATTAGAGAATGTGAGGGGTATAGAGTTGTCTCTCACCACTTCACAGTTCAAAATTCACGGCTTCACTCTTTCACAGTTTTTCAAACATACTGTATATTAATGAATAAATCACACTGTTTCATGAACATGAAATAACATCCCTATAGTCACCTTTACACTCATATGACCCAATATAGCAGACATAATAACAGGAAAAAAGGCATAATATAACACATCACATGTCAGCATTGGGAGACTTCCTTGTTGTTGTTTTTTTACTTCCTGTGATGGCTACTTATCAACGTGACATAATGTAACATTAGTGACACCGAGTGACCAGTGCAGAATACTACACATAAATGTATCTTTCAATACGTCTTCCGAAAATATTTGTATTTTAGCTCATTTAATCATTTGTATGCTTGACAATGCTTAATTTAGGCCAAAAATACATACAATTTGCTTAAACATTCATATTTTTTACTGATATTAGTCCGTAGTCAACCACAAAAGAGTGATGATTTACTAACTAATATATTTTGAAAAACATTGATAGAGTGAAGCTGTGAAATTCAAAGTGCGATGTAGCAAGGGAAAACGGTGTATAGGATTTTCAATGTAAATTAGCATCGAGCTAGCAAATTTGCTTACATGCATTTAATTTATGTTGAATGTCACAAAGAAAATTATTTTGTTTTTAATGTTAGAACTGACATGCTTTATTATATTATATGTTAAGTTTTACAGTGTTTCAAAGTAAAGGCTTTGAAATGGAACCTAACTGGAACTTTATTGAGCTCTTCTGAGCTAGCAAGAAGAGGCCAAACGTTAGAGAAAGTCTTTATAGACACTTTTTCTTAAAATCATTTTGAGTTTGTGAATGAAAAGGTATTGTTGCTGAAATGTTTATTAAACTTGTTTAGTGCTGGTGCACTATTATTGTGCACTACATCACATTCAAACTGCTTCTCATTAAGCATTAGATATATGAGAAATTTGTGAAAAAATGTCCACAGTTTGGGTTGCTGCTTGTCATTAAGGGGTGATGGTGGGTCCCATAACCAAAACAGTTGAGAACCACCAACTTAGAGGAGAACATGCAAACTCCAGGTGGAGATTTGAAACCTCCATAGAGGTAAGGGCAACGTGCTAACCACTTGGTCACCATGCATACCTTAATGCATTTTCACTTTAATAAAAAAAATTATATATTAGACTATATGTATTTGAAGTTGCGTTCAATTATGAAGCAGCTACTTGGAGGCTAGTTGTACCGTGGTCTCCAGACCAACAACAAACACTTTCACTAAATTAAGAACAATAAATAACACAAACTCTTTCTAACACTAGATGTTCCGTTGTTTCTGTCTAATTAGAAAGTGTCCATTTGAGGCCAATTAGATCAAACGTGAAGGTCATCTTCTCAGAATTGTCCAAGCATTTGACACGTGCCCTTATTAGGAAATGCAACATGCATCGACTCACCGTCAGCGTCACTTGACGGTTGCTGCGTCTGGCCAGTTCAATCAGGTTCTGGTCGTTGTACGTAGGGTTCTCCAGGCAACCTTGGAACTTCTTACTGGCGGGGTCAGGTTTGGGCAGCGCCCCCACACTTAACTGGCAGACACCAAATATGACGTAAACAGTAAGAATGAGACACCTTAAAACAACAGATCATGGCGATGCTTCTGCAAGGACCTGCTGGATGTGCCAGTGGTCAAACGCTGGAGGCAGGGCCACTGTCTCTGTGTGCTTGTCCACGGTGAGGTTGCACCGAGTGCTGTGACACTCAATGTTCACTAGGTGCCACTGCTGATCGTCCAGCAGGCTGCCCAGCGAGGCCAAGTGGTGTGATCCGGGGAAGGAAGTCCAAGCTGGAAGAAGGATTTAGCATTAGCGCAGGGGTGTCCAAAGTGCGGCGCGGGGATCATTTGTGGCCTTTTTATTGGCCGTGATTTTATTCATTCATTCTCTATGCTTAGTCCTCATTAGGGCAGGGTACACCCTGGACTAGTACCAGCCAATCACAGTGCACATATAGACAAACAACCTTTCACACTCATTCATATCTATGGACAATTTGCATAACAAGCATATTTTTGGAATCTGGGAGGACCCAGAGAAACAGGCCTAGACCCGGAGAAAACCCACGCAGAACATGCACATGCCACACAGAGATGCCCAAGTGGCGATTTGAACCCAGGTCTTCCCGATCTCCTGACTGTGTGTTGTCCGTCCATTGTTTATAGCAATTCATTGGTTCTACACCCGACCTTGATAAATGAATTTCAGGATGACTGTATATCACAAAGCTGAGATGCAGTTTTTTGTAGAAATACAGTATATAGAACTAATTAGCACATATACATGTGTTGGTTTAGACTATATATATATATATATATATATATATATATATATATATATATATATATATATATATATATATATATATATAATATTATATATAATAATGATATATATATAATATATATAAGTGGCCCTTGCATCCTTTCATTTTTCAGTATGTATCTCTCGGTGGAAAAAGTTTGGAAACTCCTGCAATAGGGGCAAGTGAGGGCAGTGCACCACCGGATCCAGCAGAGGGTGCTGTAGTGAAAAAAGCCTGTTCTTTCCTTTCTTTTATTTATTTGTAGCACAGAGGTTTTAAAAGTGTGGGAAAGTGGGCTTCCCTAATGGAACCTAAAGCATCTTGGGCATCCTGTGCTGTATACTAGATAAAGTGGAAGACCAAAAAAAGCAAAAACGAGGTTGGCGTTCCGTCATTTGTCCTAATAAAACATCTTTGACTCAAAAGTAAAGTTTAGAAATCGTCTCCCACAGCAACTAGTCCAACAAAAGTTTCTCTATTATGATGACAATGTTCTCCCACCAGAAGGTTGAAAGCAGGGTTGACTTGTCTCATCAGCATCATCCTCATCTCATGTGGGCCCACAGAAGATCTCCAAGCTAGAGCTTGTGAGATCTGAAGCCAAATCCACATATATACCAACACGACAAATCCGAACACGCACAGAGGAAAAGCAGCGAAACGTCTTAAATGATAGATGAGCGTCGGCAGGTCCAAATTAGCAGCTGGGATTTCCCCTGACGAGGAGCGCCGAGCTCTGCGGGGAGAAGGAACTGTTGCAAGAACCGAATGGAGTCATTAAAAATGTATTACATGGTCTTGAGGGAACCGGAGGAGGAGGAAGATGATGGACAAATATATCCTCTGATGGCTCAGGAAAACATCTTCATCAACAAAGAGAGTACACACACACACACACAAAAGGAGTTTGTCTTCTCGTCAAGTTGACAATCCTAAAAAGATTTACTTTCAAAATGATTGTGTTACTGCAACAAGGGGACGAACAATAATACTCAGTTTTGACTGACACCGTCAGAGAAATATTATTAAACAATATGTTTATTATTTAACTAAACTGCATCGTACTGACAACTCTTTCCAATGAATACTTTTCAATCTCATTTTAGTTAGAAGATGTATTTGTTATTTTTATAATTATGATTACCGGTAATTACAGTGGCCAACAGGGGTAAACCCGCAGGTAATTGCCTTACCTGGATAAATAAAGGTTAAATAAATAAATATTTCAATGTTGCAGCCCTGTCAATTAAGACCATCTGTTGTTCTAATTTCAATGCTTGTTTTTTCCAAAGAAAGCAATAACAAGAAGCTGAAAGATAACGTGTTTGACTAAAAGTAAGTGGACAAAAGAAAGGAGGTCTTACATAAGTGAAACCGAGACTCAGACATGCATTATTCATATAAAAGAAACTCATAAGGTGATAAGGCAGCTTGAAGTGCTGCATTAGACTCAGAAATAAAAAAACATGAATTTCAGGCAAAAAGGAAGGAAATTAAAAAAGACAGAGACCACAACACAAATGATATTATGGCACATTACGGAATGTCAAATATTATTCCCCAAGTTTCACTTCACAGTGTACAAACTTAATGACAAAAGCATCACGGCTGAAATTAAACAATGAATCAGAGGTTAATATCTGCAGTAATAAGAGCTTTGTGTGTGAATAATTGGAGCAAATCTTTGCAGAACACAGGGAGGATATTACATCCATTTTTTTTGCACGCAACAGACGAAAATATGCAGTAAATGCTCTTCATTAGGTACGCCAGCATGGTCTAATCAGATGCAACACATCAAAAATTCTTCTTTAGCTACATGCCAGAGTGACATTATTAGAAACGGTCGTCAGTATATATTTTCTAATATTCTCTCAGTGTTTATGGTGGCTTGTTTGTGTGCCAACGTGAAATAAATATTAAGCCAATAAAACAAATGAGAAATGTATGAGTTTAAATCATTAAATATAACATAGGTATGTATTAATTATGTATTTCAGAACCAATTTATTTATTTCATGGCCATTTGATGTGATTAATGCCCTTTTTTAATGAACTTTTATTTCATGACCTTGCAGCGCCATGGGATGCGATCAGACTTCTGATTGGTTGAACGCTAATAATGTAAGCCATTTTAATTCAGTCATTCATTTCATATCTTGATCTATACCGCTTGTCCTTATTAAGGTCTGATGGGGACACCCCTGCAAGCCAATCACAGGACATGTATACAGGTGGTCCTGGGGTTTTGTACAAGTTCAGTTCCTAGACTTTTTTCGTGTAAGACAGATCTTACATCAAATTTAACTCACACTCTACACAGAACACATACAGTAAGAAAAAGATGAAATACCCATCTATCCATTTTCTGTACCGCTTGTCCTCGTCTCGCACACGAGCGGGCGTTGTAAGAAGTGATTATTGTAAGAAGACAGGATTATTGAGAGGAGGAAGTCTCAATAATGAGGCCACTACAATGTTTTGTTTTGACTGTCCATTTCATAGGAGCAGATCCTTTCACATATTCAAAAATAACATCTTCATCCTTCATTCATGATTGTCGCCAGAGAACAGAAGATAGGGTTTTAGTCAAAATTTGATTTCTGAACCCAAAGGTCAAAAGCCACATTTCATCGGTCATAGCTCATAAATCAAGACCACGTGACTGAAGGGCCGGAAATCATAAACGGACATCTAGAAATCATGAGGCGACCTCAAGGTCAAAAGTCATATTTCATAGGTCATATTTCATAATTCATAACCATGTGACAGCCCCTCCCTTTTCCCCCATTTCTGTGTGTGTGTGTGTGTGTGTGTGTGTGTGTGTGTGTGTGTGTCCCCCTCTATCTCTCCTCTTCCTCCTCTTCTTGCCCCAGTCTCTACAACAGGGGTCACCAACGTTTTTCCTTGTGAGAGCTACTTTTACAAAATGAAAATGGCCAAGAGCTACTCATTTTTGTAACATTTATTTTCAGAGCTTATTTCAACCCAAACAAAGCGAATATGCTTGTTTTACCAGAACATTAACAAAATGCTGGTATCCACAACTCACATTTTGTATTTCAGAATGCATTTCTTTCTGCTGTTCTTTCATTATTAACTGAAAACCTGAATGAAAAGCAGGCTTGCGGGCACCTCATGTGGTCGTGGGGGGCTACCTGGTGCCTGCGGGCACCACGTTGGTGACCCCTGCTCTACGCCCTTGACTGTTCCTCCCTTTTGTCTTTCTCTGTCATTAAATCAATATTAGATTTATATATTTATTGACAGGTACTAGTTTCAGCCTCTGTAGCTTTTTTACCGCTTCCTTGTATTTTAGTAGACCCAATTTCTTATTTACTTTTAAAGAAACTATTACAATCAATATTATATATGTATTTAGAGATACTAGGCTCGGCTTCTGTGTTTTAGGAGGCCCAATTTCTTATGTACTTAAAAAAAAAGACTTCAGCCTCTGCTACTTACTTTTCACTTTCTCCAACTACAGCTATTTCGTTAAAAATGGAAGGTGGCTACGGCTGTACTGATTTGAACCCCTCTCTGCGAGTTGAGGGTACAGATGGGTCAAGTGAGGGGTACTGAGAGTGGGCCTACATGTGCTTGATGTGAGTTACTCTCAGTTCACGAAGAAGCAAGCGTGATGGACGGAGCGCTAAAAGGTAATTATGATATTGTATGAATTTTTCATTTTAAACACAACATTCATAAATAGCCACCTTCCATTTTTAACAAAATAGCTTTAGTTAGGGGAAGGGAAAAGTAGGTAGCAGAGGCTGAAGTATTTTTTTTTTAAGTACATAAGAAACTGGGCCTCCTAAAACACAAGGAAGCGGTAAAACAGCTACAGAGGCTGAACCTAGTATCACTCAATAAATATATAAAATTGATTGTAATTGTTTTTTTAAAAGTACATAAGAAATCGGGCCTACTAAAATACAAGGAAGCGGTAAAAAAGCAACAGAGGTTGAAACTAGTACCTACAGAGAAAGACAAAAGGGAGGAACATTGACACACACACACAAGCAAGGGCATAGAGACTGGCGCAAGAGGAGAAGGAGTCAAGGGGGCATACACGCACACACCCAGAGAAAAGGGAGGGGCTGTCACGCGGTCGTGATTTATGAATTATGAAATATGACTTGACCTCAAGGTCACCTCATGATTTTTCCAGATGTCTGCTTATGAGTTAGTTACGACCTATGAAATATGGCCTAAGATGTATGGAACGTGACCTTTGACCTTTGAGGTCATACATTTTGTCTAAAAGACTATGTTCTAATCTGTGTCGCCACGTTTCAGCAGTTTGAACCGGGCATGCAGCCAATGTTGATCTCTGCACGGCACATCTTACAATGTCTAATTTCACTTTCACTTTCCTTTATGCGCTCCCACCAGACGAGCCTGCCTCACTGCCTTGGGAGACATAATGGAGGTTAAAGTTAAATAGTAAACTAAAAAGAACAAAAGTGTCATCGTCTTTTAGCTCAGTGGAGCACCACAACTACATTTTGCTCCGCCGCGTGCACATATTTATCTTTTATAGACTTTTGGAACCAAAAATCCCTCATACTGTAAGCGTTATTATATTAATATAGCATAAAGTAAACTTAAACTATGTCCACATGTACAAAGTTAGATTTTTTTAAACAACAAATTTCCACACTTTGGGATAACATCTTCAGAATGTTCAAATAAAAAAAGGCCTGTACATGATGGCCAGGTGTCAGGTAACAGGTGACACGTCGTGTAGACATCACCCCTTCACTTTAAATTGAAGCATACCCATATTTTTTTGTGTTGTCGTACCTTCTCTGAGCAGAAGCAACATCTTCCCTCCCTCCAGCTCCAGACTGAGACCGAGCCCCGACGGTCCTTCGGCGTGCAGCAGCGCCCCACCATTCCTCAGGCTCTTAAACTTCAGGGAGACCACCTCTCTGGACACGCGCCTCGGCCCGCCACTCCACCTGTACACCAGACTGCTGCTACCGTCCAGAGACATCACCTCAGAGGCTGGGAGGACACAAGCAGGAGACTAAGTCAGGATCTTAATGTGTCAGGCCCTGTTGGTGGCAAAATGAAAAGACATTTATTTGAATAAATGATTCCATGAATAGTTGGCGCCGGCAGTAGCCTGCAGCGTGTGTCGTTACACATGAGTTTAGCTGCGTGATTTTCCATTATTATCACAGTGAATCATTCAAAGAGCAGGGAGAGTTTTGGTCCCGTGGATCTGGACTCATGAAGACTTAATGTTAGCTTATATTTATGTGCAGCAAAAACTAATGGAATACAACTTCCACCTATACTACTGCATGTTTATCGTTTGTCCCCTTTAGGATGCTTGCAAAAAAGAATACAAATATAATATTCACTTTAAAATAAGTAGTATTTATGTGTAAATAGATACACGTGCTCCAACAGGGTAATATAACAGCAGGGGAATGAAGAAAACGTGTGTTTTGTGATCAGATTTGTGTTTGCTCTCTAGCATGCCTTCGGAAAAATAAAATATGCCGACTTGTGTGAAACATTGCAATTGGTGACTGAGGTGAGAATTAAAAACCTAGATGGTGTCTCTGCGTGTTAAAGAAGTCATCCAATCCACAAGAAAAGGTGTGGTCTGTTGGTTTCAAACAAATGAAGTCAAGAAAATAAATGTCAATACAAGATATGTATTAGTTTAACAACATGTTTAGCATTCTCCTTGTAGTTGTAGACATTTGAGACTCACTGTAAGGACACCCGTAGGTCTCTAGCCGGAGTCCGATGCGTCCGCTGGGGTTCCATCCTAGAGGAAGGAGGCGGAGGAAGCGAGCGATGGTCGACTGCTGCAGCTTATAGAGAACCACACTGTCTGCGTTACTGTTGCCTGTAAGAGACTGAAGACAACGCACAAATGCTATGAGAAAACTCCAGCAATAAATATAGTCTTCAGCGGTCCCTAACCCCTCATTCTTCACCTGACCAAGCCATTTTGGACAACTGCATTCTTTCAATGTTGTGGGAACATTTTGGGGAAGACATTCTGTTCCCAGTGCACAAAGCAAAGTATAATAACAATAAACAGAAAAGAACAAGAGCGAGGAAAAGGAAAAGGAAAAGGAACAAGTACCAGAACTCATCATATTTATATAGCGCATTATAGGACACTCAAAGACGCTTTATAAAGAAATAAGAATAAGAATAAGAGAAACTAATAAAAATAGGAAAAGACATGAAAAAGGAACGATAATGGTTTAAATCAATTTAAGTCACACTGGAGCACATCACACAGTGCAATTCACAGTTGTCCAACAAGGAGAAGGAAGAAGCAAAGCTTATTTAATCCTACCTCTCATCCATTTCACTAACTACAATACATCTGTTCACCTCCTGTGTTCCAAATGTACTCTTTGCCAATTGTAAACACATAGGAAAATGTTAAGGTAATCCAACAATGTGGTGCAATGACAGTCAAGGCTTATACCAACTATAAAGAAAATATATAATAGACTCAATGACATTAATAATAAATAGATCATAACTTATAAAGGGGTCAATAGTTGACAGAAGCATAGTTTTATGATAGTGTTTTATCAGACTAGACATAGCATTGTATAGTACAGTACACAGTGGTTCAGATCTCTTCTTCCTTGTGCTTTATTATTATTTTAGCGTTGTTTTAAATTACATTTTTCCTTAAGATCATATTTCCCCTCTCTTGTTGAGAAGAATTGTTTTTTTGGGTAGCAGGTTATTGTTTGTTTTATGCATAATTTGAAAGTTTACCAGATCAGCAAATGTTAATAATTGTGATTTTAGGAATAAAGGGTTTGTTTGTTGTCTATAAGCAGTATTGTGAATTATCCTAACTGACCTTTTATGTAACACAGTTAGTGAGTGAAGTGTACTTTTATACTTATTACCCCACACAATAAGTTAGACATGGTGATATTAGAGAACAATAGAGCATATGGAGTGATTTGTTGCGGTTGTATTGTCTGCAAATAATACTAGCTTCAGGTCTTTCGTGACGTTACAGAGGTCGTTTTTGTATAGGTTGAACAATTTTGCACCCAGTATTGACCCCCGGGGTACACCGCATGATATACTGTATTTAAGCTTGCCGATGTATATTTTCCTAGCTTCACATATTGCTAAGTAGCTTTTAACCCAGTTCAAGACTAACCTTCTGATTCCATATCTTTCTAGTTTTGTAATTAGGATATTGTGATTAATTGTATCAAAGGCTTTTGTTCAATCCGTAAATACTGCAGCTGCGCACTTTCTGCGGTCTATAGCATTTGTAATTTCCCCTGTAATATCGATTAGTGCCATGAAAGTTGAAGTATTAGCTCTGTATCCGTATTAGCTGTATTAGTAATTCATTCTTATTAATACATTTGTCCAACCTGTTGTTGAATAGCTTTTCAATGATTTTAGAAAATTGTAGTAATAAGGTAACTGGGCGATAGTTTGTGAATTGATGTTGGTCTCCATTTTTGAAAATTGGAACTACTTTAGCTGTTTTCATTTTGTTAGGAAATTTACCATAAGTTACTGATGTACGTCAGTGGTTCTGCAATCTCATTAATAACTCTTCTTGTGGTGTCTATTCCAATTCCGTTAAAGTCGGTTATGTTTTTCTTATACAATGAATTCCTTTTTTGTTATGTCAGTGAAGAACAGAACAGTGAAGAACAGTGAAGGATTCCTGTGAATAATTTCATTCCTTTCCTCTAACGGCAAGAAATTTGGGATCTTTTCTTCCAGTTTTGGCCCAATATTTACAAAGTAGTTATTGAACCTTTTAACTACCTTGCCCATATTCTCATTTTTGGCGTTTCCATCTGTGAAATAATGAGGGTAAGCTGCTTTCTTAGTACCAATCCTAATAATACTGTTTAGGATGCCCCATGTTGCTCTAATGTTGTTTTCACTCTTTTCTATAATATTATTTCTTACTTACTCTCAAAATGTTTGTTAACTTACTTTTTTATATATCTCATCATTTTTTTCTGCTTCTTATTCTATAGTGTGTTTTTCTTCTTAATGCGGGTCGTGTTTTTTCTTTTATTAATAGAATATGAAAAAACAAGAATAAAGGAGCTGCATTCCACAAATGGCCCATGGGCCGCGCATTGGACACCATTGTACAACGGAAATGACAGTTTAAACAGGTGGATTATGAAGTGATTTTTAAAGGTCTGTACAGGCTTCCTGATGTGTGTTGGCACAGATAAGAAGGGGGCTATTGAGGGCTTTGTAGGTGAGGAGGATTGTACTTTAAACGGTGATGGACAGGGAGGATGCTGGGAGTGATGTGGTCTCTGGAGCGGCATGGAGGACTAGGAAGAACTAAAATAGGTCCAACAAAAATTCCTCACTCTAAAACCTTGTAGCAGGTCTAGAAGTGGTGTCACTTCCCAATACTTTTGTCCGTTTAGTGTGTATGGTATACACCTTTAAACTACCTCAATGGATCAATACATCCACACTCTACACTATATATCTACACTTCCTGTAGATATAATGGCCATACTATTGTCCTTGCAGTGACTAGCATCACGTTAGCCTCAGCACTTCACTTCATTTTAAGCTCCAGCTATACTCCGGTTCACATTGGCATGTCCTCGGGCGAGTGAGTGGCGCCAGGTGAGCCGTGGTCAGCAACAGCAGCAGCAGCTTAAAACGTGTGTTGGCAACAGGTTGACCACGTCAGCAGCAGCTGCGGGTCCTCCACTCTGTATGCATTATTAATGAGGAGTCAAAAAGCTGGTGATGAATGCGATTATCTCCGCAGGATGGACCGATCCCTGCAGGCCGCCGCTGCTCACCATCGTGCAAAGAGGACTGTGGCGGTGGAGGAAATGAGCTGTTGATAACCCTAATTGGTGCTAGTTTATTACCTAAAGTCATTTTTTTCCTTTAATGTTTTACACTGCATTCTTTTTTACTTCTTATTCGTTGCTTTGATCTCATTCTACTGCAGTGTTTCTACACAGCAGACGTGTGCAAAGCACGCAGTTTGTTTTTTTATTGGCCCACGGCACATTCTAAACATAAAATGAAACACCAGAACAATTACCAACTACTACCAACACAAAGTTGAGATGTAGGTGTTTATTTCTTCACCACAGGGCATATTTTCACCTACACGGCATTGTTTTTAGCATGTTATTAAGTAAACAAAGGGCGACGGATATATATATTGTTCTGGCCCTTAGTGGAAGACGTTTGGACACCTCTGTGTGAAAGAGCGTTACCGTGGACTCACCCCGATGCTGTCCTCCAGCCGGTACTGTTTCCAGTTGTGTCCTGTGTCGCTGAACATGAGCAGGTAGGACGTCAGCCAATCAGAGCTGCCGTAGCGACCCTGCGTGGCCACAGCCGTGATCTTGGTCCTCTGTCCAAGATCCACCTCCAACCACTGATAGGTGTCTGAGGTGAGCGGGGACCAACCTCCTGCTCCTGAAAGATCAAATGAAATGCATTTTATTATGAAGGTTATGAAAAGATGACTTTTTGGACTGACTTGCATAAAAAAAATAGGAATGAAAGCCTTCCTGTAGCAAAGACTGATTGGTGTTGTTGTTTTTCCTGCAGGACCAGATGGTTGGTTTCATTCCATAACGCTGTAGGAGGTTTTTTGTGTTATATGTACATCAATGTGTGTGGGAAAAAAAAACCTTTTGGAATGCAGAACATCACATTTCCATTTGTCTTCATATGTCAAAAGAAGAAAGAGGACAAATACTGCCAGTTCTGAACAATCACGCTGTTTAAAGGCTGCCACCTCCACAGCTTTTAATTCTCATTCATCATCTTTGCATAGCAGCGGCGTTTTAAAGCTGACAGCCTCATTTTCTCGCTCGCTTTGTCCAAATGGAAGAAATGTTGACATCTGGATTTAAAGCACTGGCACCAGCACCGCCGCACGAATTATGTGCAAACACTGGGTTGCGCTTGCAATCTTTGTTTTCTATCACGGTTACGCTTTAAATCAGGTATTTCCAACCAAACCACATCTTTTTGCTACCATCACCGTATGTTGTATTTTAACATTTTACAATGTTTAAGACAAACCTTATCCAGCGAGGGTCAGAGGTGAACACATTCCAAATCTTATGACCCACCATGACACTTGTCGACCATTTAGCTTATTAGCTTCTTTTCTTCCTCCCATAGGAAATAATGTATAATAATAATAATTCAATTAATCGGTTTCAGAAGACCAAAAATATGAACACAAAAACATTTTATATAGATTATATTTTTACATGCAATAAACAAAGCGAAGTACATAGAAATGAGCAATGAAATGAATAAATGAACATTTAACATCACGTTTATGACAAGCAAGCAGAGAAGGAGACAGATACAGAGTTGTTCACTGTTCTGTGTGCATTCCATAAACAAATAAACCACCCTCAGACACACACATACAGTAATAAAAATAATGAAAGTATTCCCTGGCCGGAATCTGCTTATAGTGTCGTAGCTCTAAAAGAGCCACTATCAATTCTTCAAAGAGACTGAGTCACTACCGTGTGGATGCTTTGTTTGGGAACTGTCTGGCTGTACAGTAACCAAGGCAGCATATTTGAGGCAATCATTTTTGTATAATAATAAATAATGCGGTAATAATAAAGTTTGCCAACTATAACACAAAGCTGACATGCAGGCTGTTTGTTCTTGAAATATACATAACCCCTTAGCCTATCAACATATGCTTTTAGCCTGTTTGTCAAAATGGTCCCCGAATCCTTTGATTTTTCAGTCTGCAGCTCTCAGTGGAAAACATTTGGACACCCTTTTGTTAAAAGGTCCCAAACAATTAAATTCCTGCCTTGTGTTTTTTGCCTTTACCTGCTAGCCTTCACAAGATAATTTAAGTGTCATTTTTTTCCACTTCATGTAGCAGACCCCTGCACTTTCTCGTTAGTTTGTTAGTTCCACTTTAATAGACAAATCAATCATGATATGCTCAGGTAACAGAGCAGGCGCTTCCTGTCAAATGAGAAATGTCTGTTTGCTTAGGCCTCTCCATTAATTAGCAGTCCGAAACAAGTGGCATGTCTAAACATGGCAAGTGTGACCTTTGAAACGTTAAAAGGCCAACGCTAATAAGCACTGGACTAAACCATGGAGAGCAGACACTTTGACCTTTCCTGATCAAGAAGGGAGAACGGCGTGATTCAATGGAAACAACGCGCGTCTACTCTGTCGGAGCTGATGGCTCAACTGTCACTTTCCATCAAAGAGGTTCAGGAACCTGCTAGTTAGTAGAGAACGTCATGTCGCCATGTCGGCCACTTCTTCTTTACCTTGCGAGGCTCAAACGCACGCAGAAGGAGGATTAGCCTCTCACTTCCCGCACGCTGTGCTTCACCTGTCGGCTCGGCGACACCTGACACAGACTCAATTTGTCCGTCTCGAGCTAGTGGAGCACGGTGCTGGGAACAAGTAACGAGGACGCCGGAGCCACTCAAGGATGGAGGACGGTGAGGAGCAGATGGATGCACGCCTAACGAGGTCATTAATAATGCAGCGATATTCCAGCTGGCGGCTCCACTAGGAAGGAACAAGACGAGCGAAAGGAAACGCCGAGTGGTCGCCAAAGTCGAGTCAGGTGTAATTTAGACGTTTATGAAGACGTGGAGATGCGGCGGCTGGTCACAAGACAGCTGATCATAATGAGCTGGAAGGCAAGCACTGAGCAAGGCCCTGCGGAAACAACATGCACACACCACATGTCCGTCGATTAGCTGGCAGGCCACGCACACACCGGTGTAGCAGGTTGTCATTAAAGTTTAATTATACTTTTAAATCCAAGTTGCATACGAAAAAAGTGATTACTGTAGCACAATTATTTTTTTTCTAAAGTCTGGCATAATTGCGGCGCTGTCATTGAGGATTGTCAGCGATCCTGAGCGAAGGAAGCGCTCAGACATAAAGAGCGCCATTAACATTTGGCACGTAGCAACGGGCTAGAGTGCGACGTGTGCTAATGATTACAGCGGAATGCAGACGAGTAATTAAACCGTGCTAATTCAAAAGCCGGAATACATAAAGAGGAAGAGCCACGCTGGGGGGAAGAAAGATATTTCTTTGCAACTGTAAGAGCTTCTGTGATATTTAAAAGCCGCTAATGTAGGAAATGACAAGAGCGTTCCATTCATCATTCTGCCTTTGCAACGATACTGCCAAACTTCGGTTTTTGCACCCCAGTTTTTGGAATGATTGGGTTTTCGTCAAAAATGTTTGTACAGTTTTGCATGTAACAAACTCGTGAGCATGACCTCTATATAACCTGCCATGGGGCCAAAGAAAGTTGCGAGTGCCATCACCTTGATAAAGAAGGTGCAAAACACTGTAGAATTTGATCTCGCCAGGATGTACGGGAGGTCCGCATCGGCAATAAGTCCTTTATATTTATTTTGCATTGTTTTCTGCATACAAAACTATACAGTCGTCCCTCGCCACATCACGGTTCTAATATTTGCGACTTCACTCTATCACATTCCTTCAAACATATGTTAATTATTGAATCAAGCTCTTTCGGGGTTGAATATGTATTATTATTTGTAAAAAAAAATGCATATTGAAGCAAATGTAACGTATTTTCTGCCTAAATGAAGCATTGTCAAGCAGAAAAATGGCTAATTGAACTGAAATACAAATACATAGCATTAAGTAGTCACATCACAATTTTGAATATAGTATTCACTCGACATCACTACCGTCAGGACATTTATTGCTACACACATGAGCAAGTGTCTTTTTTATGTCTTAAATGGCTTATTTTCTTTGATTATATATACTATATTGTGTAATGCAAATGTAAAGGTTATTATAGGGGTGTTATTTCATGTTTAGAGGGCTCTAATAAAACATTTATGAACATAAACGGGTTTTCCATGCCATAACTACAAAAATATTCAATTTAGAAAAAAGGAATCCCACTTTGCGGAAATTTACTTATCACGGTCGGTTCTGGAAGCAATTAACAGGGATAAACAAGGGATTACTGTAATTATTCTCTATATTTATTTTATAAATGTAATTTTTAAAATATTTTTGTGTGTCTTGAACAAATTAAATGTATTTACAATACAGTGTGGAACCTTGATTAACGCCATTAATCCGTTCCAAAAGGTCCCACTCTAACCAAATACATTTTTCCGATTAGAAATAATGTGAATCCAATAATCCGTTCCAGAAAGCTATAAATGTTAAAAATACGTTTTCATAGTGTTGCAGTTATAGTTTTCATGCAGAAAACAATTTGAAATGCATATAAATATATATAAATGATGAATGACATGGATAAAGGAACATGTAAGGTTACTTTTGCCTTCATTGAAGACGTGAAACAAAGACAATGCGTCAACGAGATCCAGACGGATGCCACTAGTAGAGTTATTTCTGGAATTCAGTCGTGTTTCTCACCTCAAGTATCTACGTTTATTTGGATCATGGCTGTAAAAATAACCCATAATGGAGCCACAGAAAGTAGCAAGGTCCTCTGGTCCTTTTTGCCTTGTTCTGTGAGTACTTAGTTTCCCTGCTTGGCTTCTTCTAACGTTACACTATTGTTCCTGCTCAGTTTTTCAGCATTGGTTTTATGTTGTACTTTCTGTGCTAGTTTTTTGGTTCCTTAATTTTGTAGTTCTCCCTGTTATTTCCGCTCCGTGGATATCAGCGCCTTTAGTTCTAGTTTTCTTCTTCCTGCGACGGTGTCCGGATCGCTTTGTGTTCTACTTTTGTATCTATTTTTCATCCGTGTATTTTTGCTACTTTGTGGACATCTTTGTAATAAATTTTTCTTACACGGACTGTCTCATCTCTGCGTTTGGGATCCAGCTTTTCGGCCTGAGGCCAATCGTAACAAAAAGGTACACACACCGGGGCTAAATTTTCAACGTTAACTGAAAAACACGTATGTGGCTTAACTGAGGCGCCACTGTATTTTCTATGGGGAAAATTGCCTCCGTTTTTGTATGTTTCGATTTTTGTCTAAATTAATTTTTTTTTAAATATTTTTTTTTTTTATTAAATTTGAAAAAAAAAAATTTAAATGTAAATTAAAAAAAAAATAATTAATAACAAAAACCAAGGTACCACTGTGTTCACTTTTAATTGAAACTGTTACCGAGCTATTTTAAAAATATATTTTTTATTGCGCTTGTGTTCTAAAACCCACCAGATCCAGCAGTTGTTACTGTGGTGCAAAACACCTTGCTGTGCCAGTTTGTAAACACTTTGGAACATGCATTACTGCCACCTACAGGAGGGAACATGTGAATTTCCGACACTGGTCAACCTCTGATTTGGTTCCATTTGTCTACTAGTATGTCACGGGTATCTGAAGTGCGGTTTTAAAAAGTTAAAGAAAACACAGTTGTATGTTTTGTGTTAACAAAGCAAATTTATAGTATTATTATTATTGTCATTTTATTTTTGGATTATGCCACTGGGCCAAGAGCTAGCCTCAAATTGGATTTAGGACACCCCTGGGTTAGACAGACAAATGAGCGGTGTTGTGCTTCAAAGAGAACATAAAGGTATGAGGTGAGGTATGATAGACAAACAATATCTAGCATCCTGACACCGTTTCACCGCCCACGTGTTCATGCTGAGCTGGATGGCGAAAATGATTACAGCTGTCTGGAAAGAAAATCTATGTTGACAAAATCCACATTTAAGAGGCCTGCAATCACCTGGGTGTTGCTCACATAGTCTATGTTCATTTAGCGGGCCAGATGAAGCGAGAGGTGAGGCGACTCCTCTGAGAACAAGTGCAGCAGATGAAGTGAATTGGAGGACTTCATTTATTGATTGATTCTCTCAGTAAGCACTCATGATGGCAATAATATGTGTTTGTGTGTGTGTTTGTGTGTGCGTGTGTGAAGGAGAGGTGACACAAAGCACCCTCCTAATCTAACCATGACGCAGCGTGGAAGCGGTGATGATGTGTTCATTTTGACAACTTGAAAATTACCATCAATAAAAGGCAGCCTGAGGATCCACAACACAAACAACCAACTTAGTTTCCACCTTGCCTTGGCACACAAACCAGTCCAGGTCTCCTGCAGACTTTCAGGAGTGATAAAGAGGAAATTAAGAGGAACCGGTGGCACCAGAGGGACATTGATTTTCTCAAATTGCGGAAAGCTAAACAAGCAAATGTCAACCCTGGTGTCCCCTTATGGAGCAAATGTGCTGGCAAAGTCATCCAGCCGCCGTCTAGCGACGTTAACATTGATCTGACGTTTGTGTTTGTGGCCTCCTGTAGCACATAAAAACACTCTTGTAAAAATATCTGTCTGTTTAGCGTTGAGAAGTTGCCCTTGAGGAGGTCATTACAGTGTTGGCTGCTCTTTGGCTTGAAAAAGGGCCTAAAGTTGTCATTGAAGCCAGTTGGTAATTCTTAATTTTTTTTCTCAAAGTACTCTCTGCTGCTCATCCAATGTCACTCAACAATACTCAAAAATACTGATTTACATTATGTGTTATCATCATAGCTACATGTACTGTATAAATCTGTCAAAGTGGTTCAATAACAATGGGTCTAGAAGAGAGCCCTGGGGGACACCAGAGGTCAAGTATGTTAAGTTGATTAGGCTCAAAAATGGGTAAATGAAGTCACATACCAATCATATTCATTCCAAAACAGTAGTTTCAGGCTATGATCTGGGTTGTCAATAGTTGCATCATAGGCGGAACAATGATAAATGAAAGACAATGCTTCAGGGCGACCGGTACTGGCTCAATCTGATAATTGTATTTCTATACAAAGCAGCACAGCAACTTTTCTAAGTCACCCAACACGAACGACGTGCTCACCGTCTCTCCTGTTGAGTTTGGCGAAGACCGGAGCGTGACTGCTGGACAGCTGAGACGAGCTGCAGAAGGCTGATGCCGGAAGATTTGACACCAATGCGCTGTCACAAACATCTGAGGACAGAAAATAATGCAGAGTGCATCTATTAATATATAGTGTATTAAGAGTCCTTAGTTGTCCCTGAATTTTGATTTTTGAACAATTGCATGCTTCCACTTTTGTGGGAGCACTTTGGGAATGGTCCTTTTCTGTTCCCACTGCACAAAGCAAGGTCCCTAAAGACATGCCTAGGCCCTTTCAGGATAAATGGTCCAGATTGTAGATGTGTGGATTGTTGTCTTTATCTCTGTGGTCCACAACCAGCCTGACTGCTATGACAGTGTGTTTGTTACTCCCGAGGAGGGAGTATTTGCAGCTCCACTGAGGAAACACTTCAGAGGAAAAAGAAGAGCAGGTAGCAGAGTTGTTGGCCTTTCAGAGTCTCCAGAGAGGCTGAGCAGTGGAGCTCAACTCTGAGGGAGAAAAATGAAGTTAAATACTTGCTGGAGTGTGAAGACAGTCAACATGACCCCCGGCTACTTCCTGGAATATTAAACTCCTGCATTCACATTATATGCACTTTGCTAGCAAAACAAAATGGCAACCGGATCCGGAAGTTATGCCCCGTCTATCATTGTTGACTCTCAAAAATGTTAAGATAAGATAAGGTATGCCTTCATTAGTCCCACAAGGGGAAATTAAACACAAAACATACTTTTACAGTTTTACAATTATAGTTTTACATGCATAAAACAATTCTTGGCCTAGTGGGTAGCATGCTAGCTCCCACGCCGAGCTCTGTGATTTTTTTTTAAATGTGCATTTTCTAAATATTGAAATATTCGAAATATTTGAAAATATCAGACTCATTGCAAGTCCGTGAATGCGTCTACACAGCATTCTGATTGCTGATTGGATGAGCAAGGGAATGTGGGGGTGGTGGTGGGCAGTGTGTGCAGTGAGACACGAAAAAGACGTCTTGTGAGTGCCCTACCCCCGTGGTAAGCTATCCATAACAATGTATACGTCTCTGAAAAGAAAAATCTCTGAAGAAAATAGAGAGTTTAATTTTGAATGGACTTATCTCCTGAACTCAGCTGGGATAGGCTCCAGCATACCTGCGACCCTAGTGAGGATAAGCGGTATAGAAAAAGAATGGATGGATATTCCTTTGCCTTCACTGCCAATGACGCTGGTTTACCTGTGTGCTTGATATATGATGAGAAATTAGCAAACAACAGAAAATGTAATGTTGAAAAACAGCTTATTCTGAAAAGTACCCAGCTGCAGATGGACGTAAGAATGTGATTTCGGAACTACTACAGAAGGTTGAGCAGAGCAAACATACTTTCAAGAAGTGGATGGATGCTCCAAACTCAACTGCAGCTGCTAGTGTTGTGGCTGCACATGAGATCGTAGTGAGGGGGCAGCCATTTACAGACGGAGAATACATGAAAGAATTGTTCATACAAATGTAACCCGCCCTGTTTCGCACAGGACCTTCGTAACGGGAGACGAGAGCGCTGACCACACGGCCAAAAGGCCAGACTGTAGACCGCGTGTTCAGCGCAGCTCTTTACGCAGAGGGAGTGGGGTTTACCAACGTACACCTGCACAGCCTCACAGGCAGGCATCCGTTACACAAATATCAGAGCATCTATACTCTGAATTAAAAAAAATAAACAGGAAATTTTTCAGAAAATGAAAGAAATGACTCTCTCCGCAAAGACAGTCAAGGACAGGACCAATAGAATGGCAACAAACCAGGTGGCAAATTGATGACATTAATTCAGCGCAAGCATATTGAATTGCCTGAGATGACTCAACTGATATAAATGACATTGAGCAGACAGCACTGATATGCAGATATGAACTCTGATGGGCTTTTGTATGTTAAAGCCGACTTTGTCTACATCTTACAAATACGGAAATAATTCAAAAAGGCCTACATACTGTAGTTCAGTGTTGAAATTATTTCAAAGTAGGCCTACACATGCACTCTCCACTTCAGTTATTTCAATACTTCTTCTATTACTGAACAGGTAGCGTTTAAAAGATTCTACGCTGTGTAATGTTTTGTCACTGCATCAAACAGATCAGTGTGTGGATGTGAAACAACTTTCTCCAGCTAAACTCAGACAAAACTGAAATCATTGTCTTTGGCCCACAGAAACGAGACCATGTTATTAGCCACCTTGAGACTCTTTCTGTAAAACCTAATCATCAGGTTAGAAATCGAGGGGTAATAATGGGTTCAGATCGGAACTTTAACAGCCACATTACATCAATACCATCAGCAGCTTTTTACCACCTAAAAAACATTTCCAAAATCAAGGGAATAGTGTCTAAGCCAGATTTAGAGACACTAATCTGTGCCTTTGTCTCCAGCAGGTTAGACTACTGTAACGGCCTTCTCACCGGGCTCTCTAAACGAGCTGTAAAACAGCTTCATTCCATCCAGAATGCTGCTGCTTGAGACCTGACCAGAACCAGGAAATATGAGCATATTAGTCCAGTACTCAGGTGTCTGCACTGGCTTCCTGTCGCTCAGAGAATAGACTTTAAAACAGCTGTGTTTGTGTACAAGCCTTTTCATAGGTCAAAGGACATCTCTGAGATGTTAGAGCCATCTCGAGCTCTGTGAAGCTCAGGGAGGGGTCTCCTGCGAGTGCCCAGAGTCGGGACTGAACACGGTGAAGCTGCGTTTCAGTTTTATGCTGCCAAAATCTGGAACACCAGAACACCAGAAAATGTGCGACAATCCTCAGATTTGGCAAGGCTCAAATCCAAGCTGAAAACACTTCTATTCAACTGTGCATATGACAACTGAAATATTTTATCTGCACTCTTCATTTTTAACTCATTTAAAATCTTTTCTGGAAAGATTTTATGAAGTGATTTCACACTTTTTCTCCATAGAGCACTTTGAATTACCTTGTGTACGAATTGTGCTCTAGAAATAAACTTGCTTTGCCTTTTTTACATCCATACTATTTTTCTCCAGAGGAGTCAAAATGTCTCTTTTGATGCTAAAGCTTGCCGTCCCCTTGGTTTAGGTCCATTTTTATTTTACAATGCAGTCATTTGTCAGCAGGATTATGTAAAAACTACACACTCGTTTTCCAAAAGTGACTTTCGTCACGCGGCTAAAATGATTGTGACGTTTCAATGTACAACCACGATAAGAGATTATTATTCGGTCCCAAGGAAAGCAGCTTTCCTGCAGTCGTGTTATTAAATGAATAGAGTTTTTGTAAAGGTCAGAGACTTTAATTGTGTTGTCTGTAATGAAATTAATCATTCTATGTAGAAATGAAGAGTGCGTCTCTATGCAGCATCGTTCATTGTGAATAAATTAGTCTTTATAAAGGCCAAAAAGGAATGTGAGCTTTAATCATTCAGGGATTAGTGTTCTACATTTAGGCGAGAACCCCATTGATTTCAGTAGCAGAGATTATTGCTTTAGGATAAAACTGTATTGTAGAAATTACAAAACAAACTACTGGTAGCTTATTTTAGTTATCAGCCATGTTTTTTTGCTTAAGTTCACCTGGAGGTTGGGCGGTGTAAACTCTATTTCCTACTTCCCAGCAGTGTGTAATGTAGCATTATGTCTACATGTTTCTTTTTTTAAAAAGTACTTTCCTGCTCATGTACTGCAAGGTTGGGAGAGGTCATGGAAGAGTTGTGGAAAAGTTTAGGACGTGAATTTAAGAGTTTAACCGCGGGTCCATCCCATCAATACAGTGCGACTGACAGCAGCAAGAGAGATTAAAAATGAATCCGCAGAGCGGTTGAGGCTTCTGGAGGACCAATTAACCCTCCACTAAACCCCCCACCACCACCCCGACACATCCAGATGGGCTCACGCTGCACCTGGCTCAGAGAGCGAGGGCCCTCAGCTCATTGTCCGCTTCTTCTTCACAGCTTTTTGAATAACAAAGAGCCCGGAGGGTCCGTGATGGGGAGGCGGGGACACTGAATACAGATGAGCTCCATCCATCAGTGGAACAAACACAAGGTCCTGCACTTTGGAGCTCTTTCAGACCCAAAAGCACCACAGTGCTTTGCTGCTTCTCAACGCAATTCATTTTTTTTATTTTTTTGGGCATTCAGATCACGTTGGAATGTTGTTGTGGTTCCACTCGGTTCCCACTCAGGCAGAAAACATCAATAAACAACTTAGCCATGCACACAACTTCTCCTCTGCACTTACTATGTCACTTCTCTAAAGTGTAAACGTCTGTCTTCACAACGTAACGTAAACACCAGGTTTTAATCAAAACTGCACTGATCCAGGCTGAAGACACTGACTGAGTTAAACTACAAATGTAAGAACACAGGAGCACCCGCTGCTCTTTGAGAAGAGCAATACGTGCTGTCCATTTCAGAGTCGCCAAAAGTCTTTTCTCTTGATTTGTTGCTAGTTTCTTTTTTCATAACAAAGTCGTTAAGTTGGCAACATCGATCCCTCCTATGTTGTTCTTTTATTCTCTGGAAGACCAGTTGCATTATAATGTGTTCATGAGCGAGTGCAAACAAGCAGTGCCAAATGTATTTCTGGAGGCCCACCACAAGTAAATGAACTGGTGCACTGCAAACAAAAAGTATATGCACACAAGATCAACACAGGATCACATTAATCCCTTGTTTATCACAATCAATTGTTTCCAGACCCAACTGTGATAAGTGAAGTTTCCTTATTTATAAATGGAAGATTAGTTGGAGCATTGAAAACCTGTTTACCACCTTCTAAATATGTTTTTTAACATTATTTGAGCCATCTAGACATCTAGACAACTAACACCCCTATAGTCACCTTTACAGATTTATTACCTAATAGAGCAGACATAAATAAGATTCATGCTTGTGTGTATTGATATAAATGTGTTCCCTAGGGGAGCTGAGTGGCGGGCGGACAGGAAGTGACGTAGGGGATTCAGAGTTTCAGCTTGGCATGAGTTACGGCCGCAACAGTATTTTATTATTATTAGGGATTATTGTGCTTCTTGTGAAATAATTCCTTGGCATCCTGCTCTGCTCAGTTGTTGTTACCTTTTCCTTTTATGGCTGAAAAGTATAATCTGAGCTTGACAGTCCTTGGAGCATCCATCCATCCATTTTCTATGCCCTCATTAGGGTGGCGGGGGCATGCTGGAGCCTATCCCAGCTGACTTCGGCGACAGGCGGGGTACACCCTGGACTGGTCGCCAGCCAATCGCAGGGCACATATAGACAACCAACCATTCACACTCACATTCATACCTACGGACAATTTAGAGTCACCAATTAACCTAACATGCATGTTTTTGGAATGTGGGAGGAAACCGGAGTACCTGGAGAAAACCCACAGAACATGCAAACTCCACACAGAAATGCCCAAGGGAGAATCTAACCTCAACATGCTAACCACTAGACCACCGAGCGGCCGTCCTTGGAGCAATTAATGCAAATGAATGTTGAGGCTGTACCTTGATGCGCTTTTCCCTTCTGTCTCTTCTGCTACATATCTCAGCGTCTATGAATGCAACTTCTGAATCCCCTTTATATGTATTTTCGTTCATTTAGCCATTTTCATGCTTGAAAATGCTTAATTTTGGCAAAAAAATATGTAACATTTGCTTCAATATGCATATTTGTTCTAGTAATAGGCTACATAACTAAACAGCATTTTTAATTAATATATTTTTATTTTTTTTAAGATATATTTTTTGAAAAACTGTGATAGAGTGAAGCCGCAAAATTCAAACTGTGAAGTGGCGAGGGATAACAGTATATACATACAGCCACCTAAGTTGTACAATAATTGGTGGAGAAGGTTACAGAATGTCTTTTAACGTAACAAAGACAGGCCCTATTAACTTCTCATTAGTGGTCATGATTGACTGCAGCTGACAGTCCTTTTTGGCAGCATAAAATATGTTTGACAACACTCATTGGATGGAACAGGAACAATATTCAGAACAATGACAAAGTCCAAGAAACTCAGTGAAGAGCAAAGCAGGAGATTTACACTCCATCAGTTCTGTCAAGAAGTGGTCATATATCCAGCCATAATTATGCCACAACAGGACAACTCTTTACATTTCCGTTCAATTCCAGATAAAAATATACATACTTTATTTTCTCATTGTGAGTCATAATGGAAACATCTCCCCTAATTAAAAAATAAAAAAAAAAATGGCACAGTCCTGTCATCTTATGTTAACAACAAACAAAGCGGTTTTGTTAACCTTGACGGAGGTCTGCGCACATTCTGACCATGTAATTAAACAAGAAAACTTAAAAAACATGACTGAAAAAGTGTAATATAAGAAGAAAAAGTTGAACTCTTGATACTACTAATACTAACGACAATAGACTTTGTCACCAATAACACAAAGCTGAGACTCAGGCTGTTTTTCCTTTAAAATATACGCTGGAACCTCTGTTTTCATTATTAATTTGTTCCAAAAGGTCAGATGACAGCTGAACTCAACCGAAACTCAAATTCAATAGTGTTTCTCACCTTCTTTATCAAATTGCTGGCACTCTCAACTTTGTTTGGCCACATGGCAGGTCATTTAGCAGCCGCACTCAATACACAATGCACAGTGAGTCACCAACGCATAGGGTGTTTTGTTTGGGCACTCAATTTTGTGGAGCGATACAGCAAAGGGTAAACGGACTAGTTTGTTACGTGCAATATTGTACAAAAAGCGAGACAGCGTATGACAACCAAGGAAACATTTTTCAATAAAAACTGAATCATACGAAAACTGGGGCACACAAAATCTAAGGTCTGAAGGTATATACTGTACATACAAGACGTGTGGACCTGAGTCGTGACTTGGACTCGAGTCAGATTGGAGTCACAATTTTGATGACTTGGGACTCGACTTAACAACATTATCATAGACTTGCAACTCCACTTGGACTTTGACATCAGTAACTCAGAAATTGACTTGGACTTTAGTCAGATGCCTTGAAACTACTTATTTTCAGTGTGTGTGTGTGTGTTTGCCCCCTGTGTGAAAAAGTGATGGCCCCCTAAACCTAATAACTGGTTGGTCCACCCTTAGCAGCAACAACTGCCATGAAGCGGTTGCGATAACTTGCAATGAGTCTCTTACAGCGCTGTGGAGGAATTTTGGCCCACTCAACTTTGCAGAATTGTTGTAATTCAGCCACATTGAAGGGTCTTCCAGCATGAACCGCCTTTTTAAGGTCATGTCACAGCATCTCAATAGGATTCAGGTCAGGACTTTGACTAGGCCACAGTCCTTGTTTTTCTTCAGCCATTCAGAAGTGGACTTGCTGGTGTGTTTTGGATCATTGTCTTGCTGCAGAACCCAAGTTGATTGCAGCTTGAGGTCATGAACAGATGGCCGGACATTCTCCTTCAGGATTTTTTGGTAGACAGCAGAATTCATGGTTCCATTTATCGCAGCAAGTCTTCCGGATCCTGAAGCTGCAAAACAGCCCCAGACCATCACACTACCACCACCATATTTTACCGTTGGTATGTACGCCAGATGTAATGGGACACACCTTACAAAAAGTTACATTTTTGTCTCGTCAGACCACAGAGTATTTTCCCAAAGGTCTTGGGGCTCATCAAGATGTTTTTTGGCAAAATTGAGATGAGCCTTAATGTTTTTTTTGTTCAGCAGTGGTTTCCGTCTTGGAACTCTGCCATTGCAGCTGTTTTTTCCCAGTGTCATTCTTATGGTGGAGTCATGAACACTGACTTTAACTGAGGAAAGTGGGGCCTGCAGATGTTTAGATGTTGTTGTGGGGTCTTTTCTGACCTCTTGGATGAGTCGTCGCTGCGCTCTTGGGGTAATTTTGATTGGCTGGCCACTCCTGGGAAGGTTCACCACTGCTCCATGTTTTCACCATTTGTGGATAATGGCTGTCATTGTGGTTCGCTGATTTCCCAAAGCTTTAGAAAGATAACCTTTTTCAGACTGATCCATCGCAGGTAATCTCAGTTATGTTTTAAAAGAGGGGGCAATCAGTTTTTCACACAGGGCCATGTAGGTAAAAATCAGGAAGGGGGCAAACACTTTTTCACCCCACTGTATCTATATTTTTGTTTCTAAATAAAGTCTTGATCTTATTGCCGCTACTGCCATTATTACTAGCATTAGCGTGATACTGAGATGCTGACGTCTTCCTGAGAGAGACTATCGGCAGTAAACATTAGTTCACCACCTTGGTGCTTAAAGTTGTATCGTTCTAATGTCAAATACTCTGGAAATACCACCAAGCTCCCAGCCCACCACAAACGTCACCACCCAGAGAAGCTACTGATAGCTGTAATGCTAGGAGGCTACGAAGAAGCTAAAAGGTGATCCAAAACAGAGCATGCTTGTCACTTGAAGTCACTTGAAGTCGCTTGAATAATTGGCTATTTTGCAGAAGCAATGGTACTACAGTTATGTAACCCAAGGTTTGAAACTGCTCGCTGATGTCGAGGAAGTTCAGTCAATAAAGCAATAGTCAAGAGACCTTCTCAACACACACAACACACTCCCGGTCTTCAAAATAAGAGCTCTGTGTTCTCCATCCTGTTTACTTGTAACAAAATAAGGGTGCCATAAAAAAAAGTTTACATTGACTTACCTGATGGCTAGACTGGCTATCTCATATGTTCAGTGTCTAGCTAAAAAAGCTGTCAAATAACCAGTTCAGAACAGGCCACTTGATACTCTTTTTGCTACATTCCATTCTTCATTATACTGCACTTAATTTCTACTCTTTTCAAAGGCTTGTAAGCCACAATTTGCATTTTATCAATAAAGGTAACTAATTATTTCATCACATCTTTGATTCATTTTGTCAACATTAAGCTGTTGACTCTCTGTCCACTGTCCTTCTCTCTGTCCCTTTCACATTTTTCATCAAGTGCTGTAAGTACGTACACTAGGTCCCCAACTTACGAACATCCGACTTGCGAACATTCGGAGATACGAACACAAGCTGTCTGGTTTATATTTTCAATTATTTTGCCTTGTAGTATCTCCATATTTATATTGCTACATGCTTGACCAGCAGAGGGCACTGTGACACTGCTAATGGGACCAACAGGTAGAGGAAGAAGGTGGGGAGAGAGTATAAAGGAGAAATGCAAAGCTAAATTGTAGCTGTATGAATGATACAACCCGGACAGAGCGTGTGATTAAAGTTTATGAAGAGTTAATAGGCCTGCTTAATTCTACACCACCCACAGAACACTACCTCTTTTAGAAGAGTCTAACGACGACGATTTGTCCTTTTTTTCAATAACTCCTCCTCCTCCTCTACCACTACCAACGACGTATGCTCGACCACTCCTCTTCAAAGGTAAATAACATTTATCATTACGTTTTATTATATCACTTTTTTTTAATTATCCTCTTTTAATATTACTTCTGCATCCAAAGTCATATTTGCATACATACACATATACTGTATATGTATACACGTACATGTAGTACCTATATCATTGGTAATATTACCTTTTGTTGGACTTACGAACAAATCGACTTGCGAACGGTCGTCTGGAACCAATTGTGTTCGTTAGTTGGGGACCTAGTCTATATAGAATCATATAGTATCATCGGCAGAATATTGTGATATATATCATATTGTGAGCTAAATATTGGGTATCGTATCACATTGTGAGTACAAGTGTTGGGTAAAATGTGTCCCCATTCAAAGTATTCAACTAATGTGATCATTATTCTGTCATTTCCAGCAAGAAAAAATATTTTCCCACAAAATCTGCCTCATTTAATGCGTCTATTAACATCCAATCAGTTTTACAAACAAAAAACGAGGGTGTGGATTACATTTCTGTGCACTGACTAAATGACAAAATGCTGTGTCAGCATTCTTTCTATATTATCTGTTACTACGTCTTGTCACACTGCTCTTATTTTATTTAAAAAAACGAAACAACTGAAAATGCATTCATTGTATTTGGAAAATATTTCAAATGTAATAGATTATTACATTGTTAAAATAACATTTTATTTGGTAAACACGAAGCAGTGCTTATGACTTGGAAGGACTCAAAAATTTAAAGTCTAGGATTTGGGACTTGCCTTGGACTTGCACGTCTTGAGACTTGAAATTAAAGACTTGAGACTTACTTCAGACTTGCAAAACACTGACTTTCTCCCACCAATGGTACATGCTTCTTGGTGCATCTACTGTATGTTGGATCGGTTTTTCAAAATATTAAAATGGCCCCCGCGTCTTCTGATTTTTCACTATGCAGCCCTCAATGGAAAAAGGTCAGTCAATTCAGATGTTAACTTAATTATTAACGATTACATTTCTGGCACGGCCACACGGTGGATGAGTGGTTAGCATGTTGGCCACACAGTCAGGAGATCTGGAAGACCTGGGTTTGAATCATTGGGCATCTCTGTTCATATCGTATCATGTCCACACCGTGCATGGCGGGTTTTCGTGCGTGTGTTAATTGGCGACTCTAAATTGTCCATAGCTTTGAATGTGAGTGTGAATGGTTGTTATATGTGTTGTTATATGTGTTATATGTCTATATGTGCCCTGCGATTGGCTGGTGACCAGCTGGGATTGGCTCCATCATACCCCCATTAGGATAAGCGGCATAGAAAATGGATGGATGGGTTTTTGACGCTACTCTTGTATTGGCATTCAGACTGCGCAGGTGTAACCAATGAAGTGGTGTGAGAATGGTTATTGCGACGCAAACACAACAAGGCGGCAGAGTAAGTCTTAGCAAGAGACACCTTTAGCGACGCCGCTAGCAGCTGACATCTAGCGTGGGGGTGTCCTCCGTATCATTTGAATTCTCTGTGTGTGGATGGAACAAGCTGATTAAGACTGTTGCATTATTCAACAGGAGTCAGTGTGTGTGTTCCAAAGCTGCCAGTGGCCAACTTGTTAATTGATTAATTGAAATGCAGAGCCGTTGCACGACTCTAACAAATACCCCGAAGGTGAAGACATGGCGGGGGCGCTCGCCTCCTTGTTTCATTAGCGGGGCTTTAACGCGTAATTAACGGCAGAGGCTTGAGAGGCTCACAGCGGACAGCATCTTCAGAAAGCTCTCCACTGACTTCAACCAGATACTCACTTCAGCTGTTTGCTGAGCAGTGAAATGAAGCACAAGGTGATGGTTAAGTGGTTGAAAAAGAAGAGAGGGTATATTTAACATCAGGCCAACACTGTGGAACCTCTAATGGCGGCCATGAGCTTGTGGTTTGGAATTCTACTAACATTTTAGCAGAATTAACGACTCCAACCATCTAATGGCAGATTTTTGTAGCTAATGTTTGTCCAGAAAGTCTTTGCAACCTTGAAGTGCAATCATGCAGCGCGAGGATTGATGTTCTCCCTTGGATTCAGACGAATGCAATTAAGAAAGACGCGTCACTTACAGCACACTGCATTATTTCTCTATTAGTATTCCATTTGGAACATTTTTAAAATGTAATTCATCCTGTGTCTTAATGTTAATGTTGCAGTCATGCATGGCAAACATACTTCAAATGATCTTAATGAGGAAAACAACACATTTATTTTCCAGTGTGTTGACTGTCATCATCAGGCTAATGTACGGCTTTTCTTCTGCTGCTGCCACACACACATCAAGAGTGATGGCATTCGTCAATTGGAAAAGCAAAAACAATCCTTCCAACAGAAGATCCACATGAAAAACACAACTGATCAAAGGAATATTTCATTTTTTTATTTAATTATTTAATTTTGAAGTCTTCGTGTGTATGTACACCGAGAGCTAATTTAACAAGATTCATATTCGTTGGCCAATGAAGCTGATTCTGATACAGAAACACTGCTTCCGCTGAAAAATACTATATATTTATTCATAATATATTTAAAGCAAGACACCTCGAGAATGCAGCATTTATAGAGCATCCTTTTACCCAAAAAGATTAAAAACACAAAGGAATTGAACCCGCAACTGTCCTGTCATATCTTATAGTGGAACATTCTAGAAGAGGGATCACTAACTGGCGGTCCAAGTCTGTACGCAGATGGCATCCTATACAGACTTGCACTTATAGTCAAGAAATTATTGAAGCGTTTTAAGTTTTCACGAGGCGCTCCTATTTTCAGCGGTGCGGCTTTTACAGACTTTATGGTACTGATTGATCAGGAAATCCACTGACCAATTGCATGCAAGTTCCGCCATCCCACATGATACTACTCACATACTACTGACATGTGCACATGTGCATTCCAGGCGCTAAACATTGTGACTCTAAATACAAAGACAGACGAAAGAGGAGAGAAGCGAAGCGAGTGACACAGCGGAAAGAGTGAAATACAGGGTTAAGAAGTGAGAAACCAGTGAGACATACAGAGAGAGGGGACAGAGAGAAGAGTGAGATATGGGAAAATAAGAGAGATTTCGGAGAGAGGACAGACAGACGAGTGAAATAAGAGCGATAAGGAGAGAAAGACACATCGAGAGAGGACAGAGGAAGGGCTGAGATATGAGGTAATAAGATAGATACGGACTGAGAGATACAGAGAGATGAGTGAGATACGGGGAAATAAGACATGCGGAGTGAGAGATACGACGAGAGAGGACAGAGAGACAAGTGACATACGGGGAAATAAGAGAGATACGAACTGAGAGATACGAAGAAAGACAAGTGTGAGATACGAGGGAATAACATCGATATGGAGTGATACGGAGAAATAAGAGAGACATGGAATGAGAGATACATAGAGAGAGGACAGAGGGACAATTCAGATACGGGGAAATAGAGATACTGTACAGAGTGAGAAATACAGAAAGACAGAAAGAGAGGACAGAGAGACAAGTGAGATATGCAGGAAATAAGAGCGAGATGGAGTGAAAAATACAGAGAGAGAGGACAGAGAGACGATTGACATACGGGGAAATAGAGATACGGAGGGAGACATACAGAGGAAGAGGACAGAGAGACAAGTGAGATACGGGGAAGAAGGATACGGAGGGAGAGATACAGAGAGTGGACAGAGAGACGATTGAGATACAAGGAAGCAGATTAAGGGAGTGAGAGATACAGAGAGAGAGGACAGAGAGACGAGTGAGATATGTGCAAATAAGAGCGATACGGAGTGAGAAACACAAAACAAGAGGAGAGAGAGATGAGTGAGATACGGGGATATGAGCGATACGGAGAGAGAGGACAAAGAGACGAATGAGACACAGGGAAATAAGAGCGGTATGGAGTGAGAGATACAGAGAGACCGGACAGAGAGATGAGTGAGCCAGAGACAACAACAACAAAAAAATACACATGGTGCAAGAAGAGAAAAGTGGACGGCTAAAATAAAGCTTTCAATCCAGAATGGACAGACTCATTTATGTTCATTCTTCCCGCTGGAAGCATAAAAGAAGTTTGTCTCATATGCTCAGGGACCGTGGCACTCATAAAAAGTGGCAATGTGACACAGCATTATGAGACAAAGCACAAAGTTTTGGAGCAAACATATTCAAGTCTGAACTCAGGTTACAGCAAAAATAAGCAGTCTTAGAGCCCAATATGTTAGCACGTTACAATCCCCGCGCTGTGTGCCAGTGAGATAGTGCTGTAGATTCCCCCAAAAATGAATCTTTTTGGCTGCTTCTATGTATTTTTACACTTTGTATCCTGGCATATCAGATTTTTCCGCCGGGAGAAGCTGGACGAAGTCGCCGGGGAGAGGGAAGTCTGGGCTTCCCTGCTTAGGCTGCTGCCCCCAAAACCTGACCTCCAGTAAGCTGAAGAAGATTGATTGATGGATAAATTGGAGGCTAATTAGTTAGCTCGAAAGCATGCCATGTAGCCGTAGTCATCTCTTACGTCCCTGCAGTGATCCCGTAGCCTGCGCATTAGCAATGTGATGTAAAGAAAGAATAATAGGAGTGTAAAGAGGAAACGAGGGACGACTGTATAGCAACAATAGTAACATTAGGGAAAGGCTTCTTGAGACGTCATCTGTACTTCTGTGAAGAAGGTGTCGGACGTTTCGCTCCACATCTGAAGAGCTTCGTCCGTTAGTGTAAGGAACCAATAGAAGGAGGGCCTTGGCACACCAATTCCGCCCACTCTTCTTGTATTTAAGGCCTAGGCTACCAGCACTTGTTAGTTCGCTGACGAAGCTCTTCGGATGAGGCGCGAAACGTCCGACACCTTCTTCACAGAAGTACAGATGACGTCTCAAGAAGCCTTTTCCTCGTTGGACAACTCCTGTACGACTGAGAGCCTACACAGACAAATAGTAACATTAGCTTGATGAGCTCAGTTCAGAACCACTCAATGGACCAGCTTAACAAAACCTTTCCAGAACTGGCCCAGTGTCCCTCAGCTGCCTTAAGTTACTTTGGGGCTGTGAATAATTCCTTCAAATTTAAAGCGTCTACATTATCGTCATCGTTTTCCAGGGGACACGACGCAGTTCCACACTAACGTTGACGCTGACAGAGCCTTAATGCTGTCACTGCTGACTGTTCCTGCAAGTTAATGCTGTGTGACCGCCACCATGCAGCCATCTGATCGATGTCAATGCGCTGATTGAATCTGATGTGACACAGCGAGGGACAAAAGTATTGGGACATCTCCGGGAAATCAAACCAGAAGAATGTGCGAGGGTCAAAGAACGAGGGAGAAATTTTGGACGTTTTTACCCACAGCAAGAATTTTGTATTTATCATTGTGAAAAACACTTAGCAGTGTTCATTAGTGCCACCTACAGGACTGGGGTGGAATAGTATTGACAGCAACTTGACTGTATAGACTGGATAGATCATAATCTGACATTATTATTCAGCCTTGGCTGAGGTCTTTGCTCTATTCAGTGCTCTTTTTATCAAATTATTTATTGACTAAGAGCTGTGTGTCCCAGTACTTCTGTCTGTGTAATTTTTTTTCTGGTGGCGTTCCCACTGTTGGTCTTCACAACTGGAGTGACAGCTTCTATTATTTTTCCCATTTTATCCCTGGCTGCCTTGCTCCTTTATGTGTCTGTGTGCCACCATCTGCTCTCTAGATTCCTACCCTTGAGAAAGAAAAGGAAGAGAAAGGTGGTAACTGTATACAAGAGGAAGGGGGAAATCCAGCAATTGGCACTGTTTTTATTCCCTTTCAATATAGATTTCATATTTAATACAGAACAGGAATAAGTTCTCTCTCTCTCTAATTGTTTTATTTTTCGGTCTAGTTTGTCAATCAACAGCTCATCGGGTGTGGCTGGTAAATACTGTGTGTCAATGCTTTCATTTGCTTAGGGGCATTTACTGATTGAGCCGTATGAACTCTGCCTAGAAACAAGCAAACGTGATGTGTTCAGGGAAATAAGTAAATAATTGGCTTGATCTATGATGCTATATGACTTTATAATGACTCACAAGTGATTTTTGTTGTAACATTGCCATCAGGTGTTAAATAGAGCACATCAGAGAGTTTTTCTGCTAAGTGGTCCTATAAAACCAACACAGACTGCAATGTCAGCAGATGTAAAAAGAAGGATGGAAGCTAGAAGGAGAGGAGAATAGGAAGGAGGCAAATTGAAAAGGATGCTTGAGGCAAAAGGAGGAAGGTGACAGATGTAAGAAGTCCTCACAGGGTGTCCTTTTCACCCCCTACTGGCTTGTCAGTGTGTTTGCATTTCATCATATAGCTTGCACACTCTTGCAGGTTTCTGCAGGACGACAAGAATATTAAAAGAGTTCCTAGCAAGGTGCCAAACTGAGAGGACTCCACTGATACTAGAGAACAGACGACGTTTAAATTACTTCACAACACAATTGAGTTATTCTTTTTAAACGCTTGAGTGCTCTGATGGAGTCTCCGTTAAGCTACTTCTCTTCTCAATGTCAATGTCTACATCAGTGGCTGGCCGTGCATTGGTACCTAGGCCTTCAGTGGGTGTCCTGGTGCCAAGTGCACATGTGGCCCCCACATGCTTGAACATGGTGTTCATTATGGACAATCTGTGATGAGCGCAGAAGTCCAATAACAAAACACTGCTCGGGTTCAGATCAGGGAGCTAATCAAACCTTTCCAGGTCTCACTGTCACTGCCAAAATGAGCGTTGAAGTCCCCCAGCAGAAGCAAGGGAATCCCCTGAGGGAGCACTCTCCAGTACTCCCTCTAAGGACTCCAAAAAAGGCTGCTATTCAGAAGTGCTATTTGGCGCATAAGCGCAAACAACAGTCAGGACCCATCCTTCCACTGAAGGCGGAGGGAAACTACCCTCTCGTTCACCGGGTTAAACTCCAACGTACAGGCCCTGAGCCGGGGGACAGCAAGAATTGCCACACCCACCCATCGCCTCTCACGGCTGGCAACACCAGAGTGGATTCAAAATGCATTCATTTAATAGATTGTTACATTGTTAAAATGGCATTTAATTTGGGAGACAGTGCTTATGACATGTAAGGACTTGAAAATTTCAAGCCTATGACTTCGGTCTTGACTCGACCTGTCTTGTCTTGATTTGAGACTTGACTCAAGACTTGAGATGAAAGACTTTAGACTTACCTGACACTTGCCGAACACTGACTTGCTCCCACCTCTGGTGTATAGGAACAAACTACTGCAGCAACAATAAATGAAAAGTTTTTAACAAAGTTAAAATTAATACTACCAAATACAGTGGTACCTCAGTTTTCCTTATTAATTTTTTGGAAAAGGTCTGATGAAAACCGAAACGTACGAAGACCCAATTTTTCCCATAAGTAATCATGTACTGTAAATCCAATTAATCCGTTGCAGACACCCAAAAATATCAACAAAAAATTTATTTTTTCTGGGATATTTATAGTTTTACATGCAGAAAACAATGTATAATAATTATTAATGATGAATGGATGGAACTTACTGTTGATGCTGATTTTCTGTACATCCTGGCAAGATAGAATTCAATAGTGTTTCTCACCTTCCTTATCAAAGTACTGGCACTCGTAACTTTCATTGGCCCCATGGCAGATTATTTTAGTGAGTCAGCAATGCATACAGTGCTTGGTTTGGGCAATCGATTTTACGAAACAAAACAGTTTGTTACATGCAATATTGTATCATATATTGTATAAAAATATTGTATAAAACCCAACAATGTATGAAAACTGAGGCAAATTTTTTGTGAAAATTTTTGACAAAAGCTAAATCATATGAAAACGGGGGCGTACGAAAACCGAGGTTTAACAGTACTTAAAAATATGCCAACTTCTTTAAACTGCACACGAGTTGAGATTGACAAAAGCACCTCTGCTGATTGCATCCAAGTAGTGCGCTCCGTTTTGCCTCAAATGCTCCAAGACCCGATTAATCAATTCCGCATACTGTAGTCAACCACATTTTTAGCTCTCAGTTGATCAATAATTTAATTATTATTCCCCATCCTTGGTTGTCGTATAACAGTGTTGTCATGTAACCGCCCCCTAAGGGATCAGTGGGTTCATTAGCTAAATAAAATGTGATGTGCAAAATGCAACACACGTGGTGGAGTGTGTTTTGCCTATGAAAATGTGATGAATAGCTGGAGGCAAAGTGTCGGAAGTCCTTTGTGTTATGTGAATTGTGTCCTGGTGTGATGGAAGCAGGTCCACCGCCATCCTGACCGACTGATAGTGCCGTCTCTATTCTCTGTCAGCTCTCTTCAGACTTAATAAATCCACATTCATTCCCTGACCTTGACTGGGGCAAACGCCTTTCATGGCCTGCGCTTATTTCCATAAGTGACTGTAAAGAGGAAATATGACGGGGATTTATCCTCACTTGCCGGGCTGCATCACAAAGGAGCCTCTTGCCAACACAAAGCTTTGTGTGGCTCAGCGCAAACAAGTAGAGTAGCGCCACCAGGATGTTGATTTCTTCTTTCTTTCTTCACGCTCCTCGTCTTCATGGCGGAGGAGCTGAAGGACGCTTGATGAGCTCTGAGGTTTAATGGAGTGAAGCTAATGTTCCCCTGAAGCCTCCACCGCTTAAACAAGCAACTCTTTTAAAAAGGAGCACCACTTTAAAAGGAACTTTTAGCCTCCAGCATGCCAATGACTGCCATGCTGACGTTGATGTTAGTGCTTAACTTCCACATCCTGGTTCTTTACACTAATGCTATTCTTATGCTTTTCTCTACATATGATGGGAGTTGAACACCCTTCTCATCATCACCTGCCTGTTTCTTTATCATTACAATGCCAAATTAGACTTGACATCAACAGAATTCCAGAAAAGTCCTTAAAACCTGACTGCCTTCCATTGTCCCGTTTGTGTCAGTAAGTGCAGACTGCTGCCCCCTGCCGGCTGAGTAGACCCAGCATACTATAGATATTGTGCTTTCACACAGCGACACATCATCGGGTAATTAACTAAGTGATGAGTCATCATGTGGTGTGACTATTGGCAACAATTGCAACAGGCCGGGGGAAGTGAGCATCATTTGTTAAATTTCACACCCCGGTGGAATACCCTTCCTCACAGGTGGCATCCCGCCTCTTTTATGGCTCAGATATCGCCTAAGGCAGAAAATTGCAAGGTCGACTTCGTCCCTCCCACTCTGTGTTGGTGCCATTTATACAGAACAGATACACAGAAAAAGTCATATGTCGGTGTCTCATTTGGCCCACTTCCGTACTTGGGCTTAGTCTTTTGAGTGCATAAGTGAGAAGTACAGCAAAATGAAAATGAACACTCAAAATATTGAGTGTGCAGTGATTGACACTTAACACCCTCAATTATCTAACCTTTTTGGCTACGTAGCGGACATGTCCACTTCAGCGTAGTCACTACGCCAACCCTTCTCACGGTGCCTGGATTAGTTTATAGTTTTTTGGCTAGGGTTATTTCTTCGCTGAGACGCTCCTCAGTTCGTGCCAATTTGTTTCTTTTGTTTTGGCGGACTTTTGTGGAAGTGAAAAAACAGAAATGATGTACTAAAAAAAGCCGACCAATCACAGCTTTGCAGAAGTTTTTTGGAGGTGCATGTCAAGCTCCACTGAAGAGTTTGGAGGGGGAGGAGCCAGCGAAGGCAGCTTACATGGGCGCTGTGACTCTGGAGCATAATGCAAACTTAACTCAGGTGTTTGCAATTTACTATTAAAAACAGAGAAGAAGAAGTGTACAACAGCAGCACTACATTGTCACTCAGGAACTAAGTACACAATGTTCACAGTATACCTAAGTTATATTTACCGGTGAAAGTATTCCATTTGAGATGGAGCCATAGTGTTTCTTTGCAAAGTGACATTGCCAACTAGTGGCCTGGCATGCACATTGTTATATGCACTGTTACACAGTTACTGTTACAGAGAACGTTTGACAACGTTGTCGTCTTAAGCGCACTTCTTCCGCATCAGGGTGTTGAGCAAACAGCTTTGAGCCCCCACAACAGGAGGCTGCCGCCGCTCACCTCAGGCGGAGAGTAAAGCAACGTTACACCATTAAAGCCCAAATGGAAACAAGCGAGCGGAACTCTGTAAAGAAGTGTGAACGGTCGCCAGTGTGCCAAATGAGCTATTATCTGTCATTATCTTGGGATTAAAGTCATTTGGTCTTGTCGGGGGTTATCTGTCAGGGGGACGGATGGTGTGGAGATGGAATGCAAAGAGAAAGTGAGATCACACGGGAAGATGACAGCAGCTCTTAGCTTTTTATGTGTGTGCGTGTGCGTGTGCATGTGTGTGTGAGTAACGTCTTAGAGGATCTAAAGCTTTTCATTCTGCAGCACATGAATAAATGACACATCCGAACCACTCTGCTATGATAATGTATTTATAACATCATTTTCTAATGTTTTTTTGTACACTGCAAGAACACTATTGATTGGCATACAAATGACATATGAGTTCATAGTAGTATGTTTTTTTCTGAGCGTGTGGTTTCGGCACGAGGGTGATGACGTGGTGGTCCACACAGCAACAAGCTTGCTAGCTCAGTATGTTCACGCTCTGGAATTATTTCCAGGTTTCGCCTTCAATTGTAAATATGTAATTTACAATGATTGCAAAGCACTGTGAGGGGGAAGTAAGGTATCTTCTTTAATACTACTAATATCACACTAAGTCCCACACAGCTAGGGTACTGTGTCGCCAATAATAAGCGACGGGAGACGTGCTGAATGAGCTCAGTTTCTAATTTCACTGATTGTATTAGTCGTTTCAGCGTTTCATACTTTGCACTTTACTTTGTTCTTATGCAGATGTTTGTGCCACATAGAAATGTGCAGCTTTCCAAATTATATAGTTAGAAGCATTATTTAATCATATTCTTATTTGCCAATTAATTAAGACTAACTGATAGTAGGAGAACATGTTATTTTCGTGATGATTTTTTATGACTATTTTGTTTAGACAGAATTTTTTTTAATAAATAAGGCACGTTTTCTATAACATGCATATTACTGCATGTTGCAGTATTTGTCTTATTTTGCACAAACTGTGTTTATTTGTGAAGCGCATCCTTTGGCATCACATTAAAAGAAGCATAATGTGTTCTTTAATTACACGACATTAGTTTGAGGGAAGAGCTGCTCCCTATTCGGTTGATATCGGTATCGGAACAATATCAGTACATTAGATATTGGTAAGAAAGCCAATATCTAATTTTGAAGGCTACTGAAGTTATTTGAAATGTAAAAGTCTCATATGTCAGAGCAGGAATTCTATCGCTTTTGAATGAATGCTGTCTAATACAAGGTGCTTGACTTTTCTGAGGTCAAAGGTCATGCTAGTGTCCCTTGTCAAAAGTGTGAAAATATTTCTTATTTCCATTTTGAGGGGCCATTGCGGCAAGACAGAGCAAGACCCCTGTGCATTTTGAAGTTCCAAAGTAAAAGCATTAACGTCTACATGGCCTATAACCCCAGCGTGGAGCTTGTCTCTCTGTGCGGAAACATAAAAGAAAAAAGACACTCAGACAAGCGTGACGTGGATGTTGTCTGAATCTCTGAAGAGGGAATTGTTGGATGGAAGGTTCAAGAAGTCATTGGCCTTTCTCCAGTATAGTCTGCATCAGGGGATCCAAAGCGCTACCTGGGGGCCATTTTCAGCCTGCAGCTCGTTTTTTATTGGCTCTCAGCGTATTGTAAAAATAAAATTCATGAATAAATGAATGAATAAAATGAGCACCTTTAAAGTACAACATGCATCATCACGACCCCCTAATCTATATTTTCTGTTCTATTTGAGAATTGTATTTTTGGAAAATCACCTGTGAGCAGTTTGCTGTTTTTTTATGTTTCATGAAAGAAATCATTAAAGCTGTTTACACAAAAGCTTAGCATTTTTATGTGTTGCATTTTTTCCCTTTCGGATCCCAAAATGAACCCAACCGTACTTTAAAATGTACCCAACAGTTGTTATGGCATACTATTACACCCCCAGTTTGTAACTTTTGTCCATTGTTGTCTTCTTCTGACTTCTATTCACTGTCACCAACTCATCAGTAAGAAAAGTAACTATTGAGATTACCTACTACCTGGAAGTCACTGGATGACATCACTGACTAATTTGAATATTATTTGCATATGATGTTATAACAGAGGTTGTAGGAAACAAGCATAACATTGTAGGAGAGACAAAAAAGTGAGTAAAACACCTTAATTATGTTTAGAACTACATATAAACTTTGTTCTTGGTTTGTTCATTTGAAATCAACCATCACTATCTAAGCCAGCGCCTCTCAAAGTCTAGATAGCACAATAATTACATCCGGACTTGCCTCCAGCCTCCACCCTTTATATTGCATTGAGTGCTACTTGTTTAATTTATCACACAACATCCACTCATCACATGTTCTGACACACTGGATTGACTGAGTACGAATGAGGCTTGAGTGCAATGAGTAGAAATTTAATCAAGATTAAGAAACATTTACGTTTTAGATCTCACTCTGTAAATGACAAGATCCACCCTGGTGGTATGTGTGATTCATTTGCACGAAGGCGTGTAGTAGAGCCCCACTATGTGCTTAGTGCGCCGCGGGAGCTGACCGCTTGTGACTGCTTTAGGGCGGACCTCTCAGCAGCACTCACTGCTGCTCAGTGAGAACAGAAATTGCCAAACAATACAGGCTTTCACTTTTCAGTCGCCAAGAGGGTTTGGAAAGTCACCAGATTTTGCAAGAAAATCACCACATTGGCAACACTTCTTCTATTGTTCTTTGTAAATAAACTTTGTGCCACCTACTATTAATTTTCTAGTTCAAATGCTTACAATTTTTGCCTATATTTTATGAAACCTAGCCTCGCTCCTTGTGCTTCACCTGAGCTGCTGAAACAAGCACATAAAAACCTGCTTTAATTACTGCCACCTCTGTGTAGGAGGTGGCAGGAGTGAGAGCTGCAGCTAGGACTGGCCCACTGGCTTATCTTCTCACACTGCTCTGCTTTATGGGCCGTGCATGATGAGTGTACTGCTGCCTCAACCACACCAGCTCTAAAACACAACAGCCTGGATGTGTAATCCATAACCTTGATACATGGATCACTGTGGATATACTGTATTATACTATACTATACTATACTCTGGTGTCATCAACATCCAATCATACCACCATGTAGGACAGGGGTGTCCAAACCTTTTCCTGCATGGGCCGCGTACATCAAAATTAAAGGATGTGGGGGCCACTTTAAAATACATTTTGTACAATAAAGAAGCTAAAACCAATGCAACGTGTCATACCTGTCAACATTTACATTTCAAAATAAGGGTGTGGAAATGTGGTTTTCCACCAGAATTTCCACCAGCACCCTCCCCTGTGTTTGGGGTGTGGGGGGTTAAGATCTGACTGCCTACTTTTTTTTTATTATTATTAAAATACGACAAAAATACTTAAACTACTAAAACAGGAGGGAAAGAAGAGCAAAATACAGGAGTGTATGTTAAACTATCACAACAAAACATCCACACATATCTTTGTGTTTTATGTGATAAAGCTAATTAGTGTAATGTCTTATTTATTACATTAATAATTCATTTTACAATATGCTGAGGGCCAATAAAAAACGAGCTGTGTGCTGAAAATGGCCCTTGTGCACTCATGATGTATTCATCAATGAATGAGTCAATGAGAGGTTGCCAGGTTGGAGTAGTTGTCCTACTATGATGAGCCATGAAGCTCCAGGAACAGTTGCATGCTTCCAACACTTTTCGGAAGGCATTTTTGTGTCCCCATTGCACAAAGCAATTCCATAAAGGCATGTTCGGAGGGGTTTGGTGTCGAAGATTTACATCAGGACCAACATCAGTGACCTGTGAACTGACCAATGGACAAAAGTTTCGCTCCAGCATTTTGTGGTACGTAGTCTCAGGAGCGTGGAAGATATTTTAGCTGCAAACACGCCACATTTTCGACACTTTTCACCTTCCTGTCCCAATACTTCGACCCACGCGCGGTTTCTAAGCTCCACGATGGAGCGCTTAGCAGCCAGGAGCTATCAAACCAAATTAATCCCCGCAGAGTTCCTCACTTGCTTGCATTTGTCACCTCAAGCAGAGATGAAGAAACGTTTTGTCTTTGCTGCCCCCAAGCGGCGGAGAAACCAACATTTGCCCCGCCTCCTTCTCCCCGTATAAGAAGAAGAAAAAAAACGTGTGTTGTTTCCTCAGAGAGAATGACAAAAAATCTTCTAACGAGATGAAACAGATGGAGCATCACTAGAAGGAGACTGGCGACACAGGAGGAGGAAGAGGAGGAGGAGAAGAAGAGCACTGCTGCAGCTCTTTGTCGTCTTTTTGCCTTCATCTGCTTAAGTTTTCTTGTTTGTTTCCTACATCATATTTCACCATGCCTGCCTGTGCTCCTTGATTTGACCTCTTCACCCCCCGTGTGGATGACTCACTGGTTTAAGAAGAAGATGATGATGAAGAGTAGACAGCTTTCACTTCTATCAGCATCTAAATGCATCATCATCATCATCTGCGATTACAGAGAAGATGAAGCAATGATCAATTTTATCTTACACATTTTTCATCCTGCAGCGCAAATATTAAAAAACACCAAAATGAACAAAAAAACGATTTTAATGCAACTTTTTTTTTTTTTGCACGAGCTGCATTTTTCTGCACGTCAAATGCGCAACTACACACACCAACAGAGATGCAGAACTCCATTTGACGTCAAAGCAGCAAAAGCTGACCCAAAAAAGCAACAGAACCGAACCTTCTCTTTCAGCTCCGCGAGTAGAGCCCCGCTGCTGGCCGCCCTAGTGCGTCTCCTCCGGGGGAGAAAAGTGCCAACAAATAGAAGAAGAAGAAAAAGAAGAAGAAGGCGACTCACCTTCACCGAGAGTCCCGCTTGAGAAAGAGACGAGCAGAACTGGAACCAAAATCCACACGGAGTCCGCATCCATGATGCAGCTGCAGAGAGTAGAGAGAGAACCTCCGTCTCTTCTTCTTCTCTCTTCCTTCAGCAAGTGGACTCGAGGACCGAGATCGGGAGGGAGAGGTTGTAGAAAGAGAGAGAGAGAGCGCTAGAGAGCGAGGGAGAAAGCGAGAGAGAGAGAGAGAGGAAGAGAGAGAGAAAATAGAAAGAGATGGTGCGAGAGAGCGATGGGAGAAAAAGATGAGAGAGAGAAAGAGAAGGGGATGAGAATGAGGAATGGGTACCACAAAGGAGAAACAAGAAGTGGAAAAAGGAGAAGACAAAAGATGGAGAGAGAAGGCCAGACCATTTGAACCTTTAAATATTGGTTCATTTATTGATGAACATGACAATTAATTAGATAATGAACAGTCATTTCATGAGGTAAAGATTGTATGAGAGATACATTTGAATTACAGTGGAACCTTGGTTTGCATCATTAATTTGTTCCAGAAGGTCAGCCTCTAACCGAAACGGACGTTAACCAAATAAATATTTCCCATCAGAAATAATGAAAATCCAATTAATCTGTTCTACAAAGCCAAAAATGTTAACACAATTCATTTTGCACTTCTAGTTTTACATGCAGGAAACAATTCAAAATGCATATAAATATGAATGAAAGGGATAAATGAACATTTAAGGTTACTTTTACCTTCATTGAATGCATGATTCTTGACGACTGTTCCCAAAGACACGATGTGGCAGCGAGATCAACCATGAGTTATTTCTTGAATTCAATAGTGTTTCTCACCTCAATAACCCACAACGGAGCCAAAGAAAGTTGCAAGTGCCAGCATTTTTACAGAGAAGATGAGAAACACTCCTGAATTCAAGGAATAACTCAAGGGAAAACAGGAAGGTGGTTGTGGTTGATCTCACTGCCACATCATGTCTTTGGGAATAGTCGTGCCTTCAATGAGGTAATGAAGTTCAATGTTCATTTATCCCTTTCATTCATAATTTATATGTGTCTAAATGCATTTCCAATTGTTTTCTACATGTGAAACTCTAATTGTAAAACTGTATAAAAGTGTTTTGTGTTAACATTTTTGAGCATATATTAACCTATAGTACATTGGATTTTAGTATCTTTCATGTACAAACTGTATTAAAGAACCCCCCCCCCCCACACACACACACACACATACATCCTTCAAAGTTTCTGTATGCAACACCCCTGATTTAGAGTTTGTATTGAAAAACACATTTTTTTATCTGACACCTGAAAAAAGCAAATATTTAATAGAAATCATCATGTTTGGTTGTTGTGATTTTAATTAAAAGCACACACAATGAGATGCTCAGGGTGACCTTGGCTTGGTAGTGTTTTCTCTGCTTTGTCTTTTGTCAAGGATTCATGGAAAAGAAGAAGAGGAGAGAGCCAAGCTTGCATTCACGCTGGAATCGTCCTGTCCATGTCTGACAGAACCTCCTTTAATCCTCTTGGCTTCTCTACGGCAGGAGAACTTCTGATGTTGTAAAACTACTGGATCAGACCTGTAGTGCCTTCCTGAGGCTTCACACGCTTCTCTGTGCACAAGCTGGCCCTACTAAAATGTAGTAGTACTAAACATAAAACTAAAACAATGAAAACCTGAACCTACATACTGATGTTAGATTAAACAAAATGTTAACTGAAGTGACTGAGCTCACAGCTGGTTCCAAATCTTGACCCAGTTCTGAGCAGTTCTGCAACCAAAGGGGGTCCAAAAAAATGTTGTAAGTGGGTTGGTGTCTAACTACATTGACCTCAAATTTGGTAATCAAAATTGTCTGTATATGTAAAAACTCCCATTAATAATAAGAATAATGATACATGAAAACGCAGAGGAGTCGCCCCCGTTGGCCATCAGACAGAAAGCAGTTATTTAAAGGTAAAGTATTTTTGAAAAACACCAAAACAATATTTCACATGAAAATCCATTCAGACAGGCTGTCAAGTGCTTGCCACAGCAACTGGTGACACTCTAACACAGGGGTAGGGAACCTATAGCTCGGGAGCCAGATGTGGCTCTTTTGATGCCTGCATCTGGCTCTCAAACATGTCTTAAAACGATAAAAATGTATTTTTGTTTTTTTGTTCGCTGACCTTTTAATGTACATTACAGAAATCACAGTGTTAAAAATAACACTCAAAATATAAAACTTTGTTATGCATTTTAGTCCATCCATCCATTTTCTACCACAATGCGGGTGGCCAGAGCCAGTGCCAGCTGTCCTTCCAATATTTTCCGGGTCAAACACCAAAATTCGATTATCACTGGATAATGCGGTAGCCTATTCGCGGTAGCCTATTCGCATGAACTTCCCTTCCTTAAATCAAATAGTCAGATCGCTAATTCTGGAAAAAGAAAAAGATACGGAGTACGGTGCAAAAGCACGCAGCACCAGAAGTCGCATTAATGGTAAGAAGTAATTTATTTATTATTGGATTGCTTCAGTGTAACAATGTTAATAAAAAGAATAACTTTAGAGGTCCTCCTTAAAAATGCCCACATTTACTTGTACTCAATGTTAAAAAATATTATATGGCTCTCAAGGAAATCCATTTTAAAATATGTGGCTTTTATGGCTCTCTTAGCCAAAAAGGTTCCCGACCCCTGCTCTAACACCTAACCGTCATACCATTTTAGCCAATAAAAGGCCTGAAGAAAGTCAAGTCCGGAAAAAACAACGTTGGATGGTGGACAAAACGAATCATACGTGTGCTTTATTCTTTTTTTTATGGCATATTTCACCTCGGCTGAAGTTTTTTGTGACCTAAAACACAATTTTTGGACAAAATGTGGAAAACTATGTTCAACGAAAACCCACACCGACCATCCATCAATCCAGCCATTCATCCATCTTCTATGGCGCTTATCCTCACTAGGGTCGCGGGTATGCTGGAGCCTATCCCAGCTGACTTCAGGCGAGAGGCGGGGTACACCCTGGACTGGTTGCCAGCCAATCGCAAATCACATATAGACAAACATTCACACTCACACATACCTATGGCCACACTGACTGGACACCCCTAAATATGAACAAAAATACATTTTATAGAGAATAATTATAATTGTACATGGAGAAAACAATGCAAAATAATTATATAGGAGGAATGCATGGAAATGATTGTTGATTCAGACTTCCCGTACATCCTGGTGAGATTGGATTCAATAGAGTTTCTCACCTTCTTCATCCAATTGCTGGCACTCTCAACTTTCCTTGGCCCCATGGCGAGTTATTTAGCAGTTACGCTAGACAAACAATGCATAAACAGACAGTCAGCAACACTGATAGCATGGCAATGGACACGGGACACAATGAATGGACAGACTACTAGATGGAGGAGAACTGAATCAGACAGCTTTATATTGGTCTTGGATCATCACATTGCAGAATTGTTACAGTTTGGACGAGCAATGCATGATGAAAATTCTGATTTGCAAACAGCAGCTAAATACTTTCCTTGAACAGGTCAACCTGACTGACAGCCTACTATATGTGGCGTGGGGAAACATACACGTGCAAGACTTTAACCATATATGGCAAGGCATATCTGTTCATTTTGAGAGCTGTACATTTACTCAGATTTCAGTCTGCAGAGAGCATTCTGTGTAAAACTTCCCTGGTACAGAGAAATTCATGATGTCAAACGCATAGGGTACTTTGATTTCACAAAACAATACAGTGCAGGGCCAAGACTACTTTTTAATGTGCAAAACTGTACGAAAATCGAGGCAAACATTTCCGGAACAATTTTCAACGAGAACTGAGTTATTAAAAATTGGGGTATACAAAAACCGAGGTTTGACCGTATACTGCAGGTTTTTAAAAAATAGCCTGTTAGCCCAGTCAGTTTGCATTGTCTGCAGAAAGTGACTGAGTGAGCTTCTATTATTCATACATGTATGAGAACACATTGATGCACACAGTAAGACAAGATGCTTCCTGCTTGTCCATTGATCAGAATTGATGGAGAACTTACTGGAAAACACACACACAGCATCATTTAAAGCATGTGATGACATTCGTCACACATTATCTAAATGTGGAAAAGATGCAGCTGATAAGCTAATATCTGCTTTTAAATCAAAACTAGGTTGCCTTAGCATCAAAAACCTGGTGTCTGAAGACACCCCGCCCCAAAAAAAAGCACCTTGATTGTGCCTATTTTTACCCATTAATGACTTCATCCAGGGGAACTAGCTTTTCATTCAACTTGAAAATAGCATTCCACCTCCTTCATTAACAATGTCGTCCAAAGGAACATTTTTCACCAGCATCCGATCCATCCGTTCTTGGGGAGCAGCAGCTTAATTAGGAGGAAAAAAATGGTAATTACTATCAGGCTGAGTAGGAATTTCCACTTTGCTATTCTGGACCCAGTAGAATAAAGAATTCCAGTTTTGCATTCAGAAGACATGATATAAAGTGTAATACAGTATCTGTGACTAGTGGTAGCAGCAGGTTAGCAGTGTAGAGAGTGGCCGACAGCAGCTCCTGTGTGAATGTTCACTGCATGTGTTCTCTGCTTGTTAATAAAGCGATTGAAGTGAATTGTGAGTCTCTCCTTAGTATTCTACAGTCGTCTCGAGTTGTAGCAATACAATAATGAGACAAGAGCCACCGCAGGAGCTGTCAATGCTAACGTGTGAGTCTATCTTATATTATTTTTGTCTAAAATAGCTTATTTTTAGATAGGCTCCAGCATACCCTGGCGACCTTAATGAGGATTAGGCAGCATAGAAAATGAATGAATAAATGCACAGGTGTAAAAGTTGAGCAAAATGTCAGTAAAAAGGAAAACTGCACTTTTTTGGAGTTTTGCCCATCATCCACAATCCTTAGGTAAGACATGAACATACTGTACATCTTTCTCTTTTCTGTGCAGCTCATTACTGGACGTAACGGGACACACCTATGCCATTATTAAAACACCTCCAAAAACCTCCAACAAGGTTTTATAGTTCTATATATTGTAAATGCTGGGACCATGTAGTAACAGGTACATTCATGATAACATGTAATAATGACCGTATTTTGCTGTATTTGGTCCTTTTAAGCATTACCAGAACTTCCTGGGCGCATTGATTTCACATAGCAACATAGAAACGATCGCCTACACCTAGCAGCAGCAGCAGTAGCAGCAGTAGCAGCAACTCCAATATGTAGCGCTACCTTTTGGTGGCCTGAGGCATTGAGAACGCAGCGCTAACACGCTGTGGGTGAGCGTGTGGTGTAGTCGCTAGCCGATTAGCCGTAGCATTGTTACAAAACTCATATTTTAGCAGTGCAAAGATCGATTTGGAGAGTCTGGGGGGAAATGCAATTTTTTCATCGGATATCGGGTGTATTTTCATTCGTATACATGTTTGTTAGGTAGATTACTTCTTCCTCCTTAATTTTGTATCAGATTTATACTGAGTGTTGGACCACAACGACTCAAATGAATGCTTTGAATGTTAAGTTCAACTTTAAGCCTTTCAAACTCATGAATCGGAGCTTCAGGACAAGATAAAAGATATATAGGTTATTAATTCACTTTAATATCTATCTCAGATTAAATTTAATTAAAATCTGAAATCTGTTTTTTTTTTTTACCCGGAATTACTACATGCCACATTTGTATTGTCCTATTTTCAATATGGATGCATTGATTGTAAATACAAAAACAAATAAAATATGGATAATTCAAGATTCAAGAGTTTTATTGTCATATGCACAGTAAGACAGGCAGTTATACAATGCAATTAAATTTTTATTCTGTTCATTCTCCCAAGAAAAGAAAGAAAACACAAGAAAATGAATAAGAGCAGAAGAAACATTAATACCAATAAAAGAAGAAACATTAATAACAATAAATTAAGTAACAACAGATGAGACATTAATACAAATAAATAAATAAATAGTATTATGAGTGTGTGCGTGTGTTGCGTGCGGCGTGTGTGAGTGCTTCGTTGAGAAGCCTGATGGCCTGTGGGTAAAAGCTGTTTGCCAGCCTTGTGGTCCTGGACTTCAAATTCCTGTAGCGTCTGCCTGACGGTAGGAGTGTGAATAATGAGTGTTGTGGATGTGTGCTGTCCTTGATGAGGTTGTGTGTTCTTCGTAGGACTCTAGATTTATAAATGTCTTGCAGTGAGGGGAGGGCTGCCCCAACAATGTTCTGTGAGGTCTTGATCACCCGCTGGAGTGCCTTCCTATCACGTGTTGTACAGTTACCGTACCAAACAGTGATGGAGGCGGTAAGGACACTTTCGATGGTGCATCTGTAGAAGCAACTAAGGATTTTGGTGGACATGCCAAATTTCCTCAGTCTTCTCAGGAAGTACAGTCTCCTTTGGGACTTCTTCAGAATTTGTTGGGTGTTGTGAGACCAGGTGAGGTCCTCGCTGATGTGTGTGCCAAGGAACTTGAAGGTTTTCACCCTCTCCACCTCAGTCTCATCAATAACCAGGGGTCTATGCGGCTCCTTTTCCCTTGTTCTTGGGTCGATGATCATCTCTTTAGTCTTATCTGTATTGGGATGGAGATTGTTATCTTGACACCAAGCTATGAGGTCCGCCACATATCTTCTGTATGATGTTTCAACACCACCAGTGATCAGTCCGATGACTGTAGTGTCATCCGCAAATTTAATGATGCTGGTGTTGTTCTGGGAGGCTACGCAATCTTGCATTGAAGTGAAGAGCGTGGAGAGGAGCGGACTCAGCACACAACCCTGTGGGGTCCCAGTGCTCACAATTCTTGACGACCGGTTCTGGCGATATGCAAACTGTAGAGGGTCCACAGTGGCCGGGATGCTCTTTTTGATGTGGATCATGACTATCCTTTCATTACAATAGGAGTGAGTGCTATAGGGCGATAGTCATTCAAGCAGGTCACGTTGCTCTTCTTGGGTACGGGCACTATGGTGGTGGACTTAAAGCAGGTCGGTACAGATGCTTGTGCAAGCGACAGGTTAAATAATTTAGATATCATTAACAAAATCTTGCTTAAAAAGCATTGATTTTCTCAAATATGGAGTGGATGGTGGATTTTATACATTGCTGTCGCTTTTTTAAGGTTTTTTTGAAGGCTTTATAGGCGGAATAAGTGTTTCCCATTACATGCATTCTTAGTTGCGTCTTTTAAGCTGTTTTTATATTATAAGAACGCACAGAAAAGAGAAAGACGTATGTGTTTATGTCTCACATAAGGATTGTGGATGTTGGACAAACCTTTTTTAAAAAAGTGCAGTTTTCCTTTAGGTTCAGTAGCACTCGGCTCAGCAACGAGCTAAAAGCCAGCGCTGTCTACTCGTTCAAGGCTCTGAAGGCGTCAGTGAGTGAGGTTTATATTTGCTCACAGCCACACCAGCTAGCACCTGTTACATACAGTATGTACATTCTATGTATTTTATCTACATTTTATGTACATTTTACTATCACATATTTCTAAGTTATTATCAACTTAAGATGAACGAGAAAATGGGGAAAAAATGTTTTTTGACCCAAAACCCACACATGTTCTGGGTCTGAATTTTGCTGAATCACGAACGTGTGGGCAGCCACTGTACTTGAATGTAACTTAAGCATATTTAAATTAAGCATATTTGGAATGAACCATGACCATGACCATTACACAGGCAGTGTCCCTCGTCCCTCTGAAAGCACTTCCAAAAAGCAAACATTGTAGTGTGTTGTTGAGTTACTACACAAAAGACAAATGTTTGTGGGACTGCTTTTTAGCTTCTTTACTGTCTGATTTTGGGAGGGGGCGGGGATTAGATATCCCATCACTGGGGTGAGATCCACACCCACTCAGCCAGACTACAAATATCCCCAAGGCTCAATGAAGATGCGTGGGGTTTATCTGGCCCGACACATCCGCAGCCTCCAAAGTGGACCCATCTGGTCTGAGATAAGCCGGCGATGCTTTTACTGTTTTATCTGCGATCAGATGCTGCCGCTAAGACGGTTTGTCCTTTCCAAAAGGCTCATCCCTCAGTGTGCATATTCCTTTTTGTGTCCACATAAGAACCTTAGAATAGATGTTTTACTTCTTCCAAAGATTCACAGGATGAGTCAGCCAACTACAAGCAACTGGCTTGTTTACGTGACAAGAGAAGAATCTTGACCACCTTGGTCAGATTATCCATCGCCGTGGTCTCAGTTTATGCATCCAACTTTACACGTCCACTAAATTCATCAATCCTCAGACCCACTCTACACTCTCAAACTGCTTTTCTGATATTAGTTTCTGGATGAAAACAAATTTCGTTAAACTCAACTGTACCAAATCCGACATCCTCACAATAGGTCCCAACTCCCTCTCCTCTCCAGCCAAAGACATCTCCTGCCAAAGACAAACCAACTGACTGTCCCTAGGACAAAGCGCCGAACCTGGGGGGACAGAGCCTTCTCTGTTGCCGCCCCCCTCCCCCATTGGAACTCACTTCCGCCACATATGCGTTACACTGCTGACCTTGCCACTTTCAAGACTAACTTAAAAACACACTTGTTCCGCACTGCTTTGAACAGATAATCTCTTTAAAACGTATACTGTACATTTAGTAATTACATCACATTGCAATCTCTTAATCTGGTCTTTTGTATGCACTTTTAGCTGTTTGTTCCGAACTGTGCTTTTTGGTTTTCACTTTCTACTGTTACTTTATTTTGTTTTTAGTTATTTAGTACACTCGTGTTTGTTTGCTTTTACCATGGAAAGCATCTTTGAGTTTTTGAAAAATGCTCTATAAATAAAATGTTCAACGAAAACCCACACCGACCATCCAGCCATCCAGCCATCCATCCATTTTCTATGCCGCTTATCCTCACTAGGATCGCGGGTATGCTGGAGCCTATCCCAGCTGACTTCGGGCGAGAGGCGGGGTACACCCTGGACTGGTCGCCAGCCAATCACAGGGCACATATAGACAAACAACCATTCACGCTCACATTCATACCTATGGACAATTTAGAGTCTCCAATTAACCTAACATGCATGTTTTTGGAATGTGGGAGGAAACCGGAGTACCTGGAGAAAACTCACGCATGCACGTGTTATTATTATTATTGTTATTATTATTATTATTATTGTTATTAATGAATTCTGCATAACAACAGGTGGCTACAAACATGTCACGTGACCAGTAAGCACGTCTTACTACTATGTTATGTCTGCTGGCTAGCTAACATTTTATTTTAGTTCTGAGCTATTTCTAAGTGTATAAACATGCCACAGCGGTCTGTGCGTTTATCTGTCTGTCTGTGTCCGTCGCTCATCAGCTTCGCCCTTTGCTCCCGTCAGCATTGGATGCTTTCCTCTGCGGGGTTACTTCCTGTCACAGCTGACACCCAACTCGCCTTCGCCATCTGAGGCAGTTTGTAGACATCCATCAGCGAGGAAGAGGAGGATGAAGGGTGGGGATGCTCAGATACCACAAGGTGTTTGCCGCTTCCTCGGCTGATGTGTTTCAGACGGTAGCAACAAAGCAAACCGCGTGAGAGCGCTGACCTCAATCTCAGCAGCAGTCCGGAACATTCCGCTTCCATTACAAACACAACGCAACATCAGCAGGCGGGACACAAAAAAAGACATCACAACAAGAAAATCATCTCATGTGTGGACTGCTGAGTTCGGCTTTATGAGGGGCTGCAGGTTTGCTACCTCCACCAGGGAAGGTATGTTTCATCTTTTTTCGTTTGATTGTTAGTTTGCAGAATTTTGTAAAAAGTATAAACAATTTCTACAAAACCTTGTAGAGGGGTGCTGCATAGACCATGCAAGAACATATACAATTTTGGTGCAGATACAATCAGTTTTACCTCAACCGAGCAGAAAAAACATGAGGCGGAATTACCTTGTAAACTTGCTGGCTTACTGCCACCTGCAGGCCTGGGGTGGAGCATGTCATGATTTTTCAATGAAACAAGTCAGTTGGACTCGTTTTGGTCAAGGTGAAGTCCACCCAGATTCTTTTTTCTACCAGCTCTGAATGCTGAGAGTCTCATGTAAGGTTTAGACATAAACCTAAATAAGGAGTAGAATTGCAAGCAATTGCAATGCCAGCGCTGGAGAGAACGGTCAGCCCTACAGCCAAAGTCTAGCGAGGTCCAAGTGATCTCTGAATGGAAACTGAGTTCCTCTTCCTCATAAGCCTGCTGTAAAGGCGGTCCCAATGATTAGGAAACATCCCATTAACTGTTTCGTGGTGTATTGGTCTGATCTGGTTTCAATACGTTTTTGGCAAAGTGGCTGGGCATCTCAGCCAGGAGACATTAAGGGTATGATCGCTCTGTTGTAGATAAACACATACTGTATAGTACTTGCAGTACCCATCTAGGACAGTGGAAAATATTAAAGTCCTAACATTCCCTATACAGTGGTACCTTGGTTTTTGTTATTAATTTGTTCAAAAAGGTCAGACAAATACCAAAATGTACAAAAGCCAAAGCAATAATGCAAATTAAACTATTACATTTCAGACACCCAAAAGAATTAACAAAAAATAAATTTTATAGAGAATAAAGTGAATCCTCAGTTAGCATATTTTTTTGTTTACGTGGAAAAATAACGCAAAAATGTTACCTGGGTTCACGTGCATTTCCCTGTTTGCGCACAATATGTTGTTGTCGTATTATTAATACACTGCATGAATGCAACAGTGTTCTTAATGTATTTCTTATGTTAGCATGAAAACCGGAACAGGGAGTCATTGTCCCCCAGCTCCATCACTCATCTATGGCATCGTCAGCGGTTCACTCTGTAATTCTTTGCTAACTATCACAGTTACGCCACAAGTCTCTGCTTTTCTTCCTGATCACAATGGAGCCGAAGAAAGTTGCAAGTGCCAGCATTTTGATAAAGGTGAAAAACGCTATTGAATTCTAGAAATAACTCATAGCAAAACACACAGGTGGTGTTCGTGTTGATGTTGCTGCCTCATAGCCTTTCATTCATGATTTATATGATTTCATAATTGTTTTCTGCATGTGTAACCCACCTGCTTCACACTGTCCGCTCCGGGGCTCAAAAACAGGACCAATGGGAGACGAGAGCGCTGTCCACACAGTCAAAAGCCCGGTCTATCGACTGCACGTTCAGCACAGCTCTTAAGGTAGAGGGAGTGAGGTTTTACCAACGTACACTTGCGCAGCCTCACAGGGTGTTTTGGGTTAACTTTACTTGTACGGATGGACCCCACATCCGCAAACTTTAACTTTGTGGGTGTCTACAACAGACACAGTAAAGGCCAAACGTTTGGATACACATTCTCATTCAATGCATTTTCTTTATTTTCATGACTAACATTGTAGATTCTCAAAACTTTGAATGAACATGTGGAATTATGTACTTAACAAAGGACTGTGAAATAACTCTAACTAAAATAACTAAATAACTCATCTAAAATAATAACTAACTAAAATAACTAAATGTCTTATATTTTAGACATATTTTATGTCTTTGAATTTTTTTTTTTTTTGACTTGGTGTTCTCTCAATGAGCTTCATGAGGTAGTCACCTGAAATGGTTTTCACTTCACAGGTGTGCCTTGTCAGCGTTACTTAGTGGAATTTCTTGCCTCATTAATGGGGTTGGGGCCACGGGGTTGTGTTGTGTGCGTCCAAACTTGTGGCCTGTACTGTACATTGGATTTACATGATTTCTTTCTACGGGAAAATTTTGATTTCGGTCTGAGTCTGACCTTCTGAAACGGACTAATGACGCAAACCAAGGTTCCACTGTAATTATAGTTTTACATGTGAAATCATCTGGAATGACTAATGAAATAGATGAATAAATATTTAACATCACTTTTCCCTTTATTGAAGACTTGTCGGTGGAGAGGGAGGAGAGTTCTTTCTTGAATTCAATGGTGTTTTTCACCTTCTTTATCAAATTGCTGGCACTTGCAACTTTCTTTGGCCCCATGGATGGTTATTTAGCAGTCACATGAACAATGAGTCACCAAAGCGTAGGGTGCTTTGTTTGGGCACTCGATTCCGTGGAATGAAACAGACTGGGATGTTATGCGCAATATGATATACGCGTAATATTAGATAACTGAAAGTGTACGAAAAATGTACGAAAAACGTTTCATTGGTGAAAATCTTTGCAAAAACCAAATCATACAAAAACTGGGGATCAAAAACAGAGGTTTATATTTCCATAAAAACAGCCAGGTCATGTAAAATAATTCAGCCCGATGTGCGGGCACTTTCTCAAGTTCATTTTCAGGAGCAACCATTTGGTGGATTATTTCTTTCTTATTGCACTCATTTGTTATCTAACCAACTGCCTCTGTGTGACTGTTAACTCATTAATACCAGAGCACACCAGAGAGATTAAAAAAAACATCTCACGCCGTGTTGTCGTGATTGTTCAAATGTAGGAATTAGATCTTCATTCATCACTTGGTGCCGTGCACTTGTGAGTCTACGACACCGCTGCTTACCTCAGCATCCCATTTCATTCAAAATCAATAGCGCTCTGTGAAGAAGATGCTGTGTGAAGAGCTGGGCTGCAATCTTTTCCCATTGGATACAGTGTGTGTGCGTGTGTGTGTGTGTGTGTGTGTGTGTGTGCGTGTGTGAGTGTGAATGTGAATGAAAACAAAAATGTTATCACAGCCAACCTGAAGCAATTATGCACACTGCCGGCATCCCCGCCAACTCACAATGATGTGATTGGTGGACACCTTTATCTTCATCATGATCCTTTACTTCCATGTGAGGAACATCCCTGATCTCCTTTAAATCCTCTTCTGCTTTGTTCAGCATTTAACAGTAGCATCATTGTCTTTGTCCATGTGTGTGGTGTTTAGTGATGCAGCTCACTAGAGCTCAATGATGAGTCTATGCTTTTAATGTTTTCTTGAATGCTTTTCCTCCTGGGAAAGTGTTTATACAACACGGAGGTCATCAAATCCTACTTACTGGCTCTTTTTTAAATGAAATCTAAGCGGAAAGGAAGCCTCTCCAAAGCCTTGACCCTCCTCTAATATGCTAATGTGACACACACAAAGACGTGCTTGTGGGGTCCATCCGTACACACCCTCCTTGAGTGACGTGAGTTTGAGGTTTAAGGATGACTGTGTTGGTATTTTCCAGGAAGTGTTAGAGAAGACTTAGCATCACTGGATTTAAATACCTCCTGGAGATGTGTTTATCAACTTTTCACTTCCTCTTTCTGTGATGCTTTGTTGGCGCCTCACCTAGCAACTCTAGCAACTCATATTGACTCACAATTGACTGGTTTTTGTTATTTAACATTTTCATAGTGAAATAAAATACAGTTGACACTCTTAGCCTGCGGTGTATTCAATATTATACAATATTAAGAATGACATTTGTTTTATTTTTAAGCCGTTTTTGTTGTAATTAACCTGAGGGCTCAGGCAAAAAAGGAAAATTTAAAAAATGAGAATGTTGTCATTCAGCTCCTTGTTAGAGAAGAGAAGTTGTGTAAAAAGTACTGAAGTAACAGTTTAGAAAAGTTCACCTGTAAAGGTTATATAGTCGTCCCTCGCCACATCACCGTTTTTCAAAAATATATTAATTTATAAATCATGCTGTCTTATTTTTGAATACAATTAGTCAAAAAATTATATATTTAAGCAAATTTTAGGGTTTCTTTGTGTGTAAATTAACAACAGGGTTTTTGGGTTAAAAGATCAATGATGAGTGAATACAAATAAGCATTCTCATGTCTCACCACAACATTTATATCACACTAATCAGCCACAGAATGTGTGTGATGTGTAGGTGGGTTGGGGGGGGAGCATCACCAATACAGATAATACACTGGAGGTCAGTGTTCATCTGGAAAATGGAGCTCCACTGGGAGGCTTTTTTCTCATCCCTTCTCCCACGTTTATCAGCTGCATGCAATGAATAGCCAACAGCCATTGCGTCCAAGAGGCCAATATGTGACCCACATTGTGCTTGCAATCACCTCCCACGAGACGCCATTTATTCTCTCTGAATGAACAACAAAGATGGAAGACAGTGTTCCAACAAAGGCGGATCGTCAGACTGATGGATACTGAACCACAACAACAGCAACAAAGTGTGGTCCAGCATTTTCCTGCAGCGGACGTTTAAAAAAACTACAGCCTTCACAAAGCTGTGGTTATTTTCAGACGTTTGAAGATTAGAGGGGAAGCAAATGGCCTCTGACACAAAAGTTAATTGCGTCTCATCCTATCATGAACAATGTTGTGAAGGAATATATTAGTTCTATACTGTTCATTATATATTTGTTACCAAGTATTTATGCCCATATTTCTACATGCTAACTCTTACATAACTACAGTCAAACCTCGGTTTTCATATGCCCCAGTTTTTGCATGATCAAAAATTAGCCTCAGTTTTCATACACTGTCTTGGTTTTGTACAATATTGCACGAAACAAAATCGTCAGTTTGCCCAAACAAAGCACGGCATTGCTGACTCACTATTTGTGAATTTTTTATTGAGTGTGACTGCTAAATAACCCACCATTGGGCGGAAAAAAGTTGCAAGTGCCAACAATTTGATAAAGAAGGTGACAAACAGTATTGAATTTGAACTTGTCAGGATCAACGCAAAGTCTTCATCAACATTAAGTTCCATCCATCCGTCACTTATAATTATTCCATATTGTTTTCTGCATGTACCACTATAATTATTCTCAATAAAATGTTTTTTTGTTCATATTTTTGGGAGTCTGTAACTAATTAATTGGATTTACATTATTTCCTATGAGAAAAATTGCCTCAGGTTTTGTACATTTTGGTTTTCGTCTCACCTTTTGGAGCGAATTCATAACAAAAATCGAGGTACCGCTGTATTTTATTATATCCTAAAATACAATTGGTCAGGTTTAAAATTTCTGCAATTGGACCGGTCGAGGATGTGCCCTTCCTCATGCCCAAAGTCAGCTGAGATAGGCTCCAGCATACACCCGCAACCCTTGTGATACCCTAGGATGGAGGTTTAACGTTTCACACACAATCTCACACAGCATAACGCTAGACTGTTCAGAGGTATTTATGAGCTAAAAACCCTTGATCGAACCAGGACAAACCAGAACAGGTTTTCAACAAAACCCAAGCAATATGGGAGCTCAAAGAAGACCCTACAAAACAACACACAAACACCTACATACTGTAACTGTTTTGGTCACTGTTTTCACCTTTTGGTACCCAGCCATTGTGGTACAAAGCACAGTGGTAGGGTACCTAAAGGTCCTCCTTTCTTTACTCTGTGGCTTTCCTCTTCGTTTTCAACAAAAATAGGCTTCTGTTTGTCAGGAAGAAGAACCCCATTCAGCGTACAGAAGTCAGAAAGTCAAGCTGTGACTGCAGCGTAACGCTGCCTTCCACTCTTGACGCACCTTGTGGGAGTGCGTGCGGTGGCGGTGCTTTAATTAATGAGCTGATAGCTATGGAGGCATTAAAGGGGAACAGATGAGTTCCCACAAATGATGAACGAGGGTGGGAATGTTATGGCCTTGTTATGGTTATGTTATGGCTGGCGAAACGTGACTCACTGGGACGTTTTTAGCTCTGTGCTAAAGAGCTTCTACTATTCTGGGAAAATGTTTTCACAAGATTTAATAGTGTGTCTTTGTGGATTTTAGTCAATTTGTGGCATCAGAGTTCATTGATGTTGGTCCTTTTTTGGCTGCTCCTCACCAAACTCTTCCAAGTATGCTTTGAGATCAGGGTGTTCAAAGTTGGAAGCATGTCAATGTATTGCTAAGATTATAAAATATCACAGGCTCTTTATTGTCACTTTTTAACAAGCAGCTCTTTCTCTAAATAAAAACGCTGTATATACTGTATACAATGGCTGACAAATTTTGTATTTATGCACAAATGGAGAAAATTGTCCTATTTCACAATGTCAAAGAATCCTTTAAAAAAATTATTGCGTCCAGACAGTGATCCGACAATTTCCGACAATTCCTGCAAATTTCATCCAAATCCATTCAGAACTTTTTAAGTTATTTTGAACAAAAACGGAAAAACATAACATCCGGCGGAGGTAAAAATGGTCAGAAATATGCACTCAACAAAAATACACTTTTGTTTTCGCTTTCATCTTTCATGAACTGAATTAACTCAGTGATGTAAAACGTTTTCTATGTACACAACAGACATATTCCTCTCAAATATTCTTCACAAATCTGTCTAAACTTCACAGGTGTAGCAAATCAAGATACAGTCAAACTTGTCTATAGCGGCCACTAGAGGGAGTCTGCAAAAGTGGCCGCTATAGACAGGTGGCCTCTATAGACAGGTTGGCGTCCAGTTTGAATGTTGACCAGTAGAGGAAAAAAAAGAAAAAAAAAGGGAAAAAATAATAATAATAATGCTGACCAATAGAGGGCACTGCGGACTGCGGATAAAAGTTGTACAGCACTACTAGGCTTGTTATTATCCATGACCCACAGAACAAAGCTGTGCTAGTAATGTCTTACGCTTGTTTTTAATATTTTACTTTTTACAGCTTCAGTTCATCAGGAAGTGACGGGAAGTGACGGTGGGCGTCCCGAGCAGGAGAGCTAGGCTCAGTGCTAGCTGTGAGTTTGGAGAGAGTTGGGAAGTGTGTTTATGTTGGCGTGGATGTAAAGTCCTGCAGTGTTCTCCGCTGTTAATAAAGCCATTAAAGTGCATCGGCGACGTGAGTCTCTCCTTCCCCACAACAAGCGGCATTACAGTATTGACCAGTGCACACCAGGAAATAAACGATGTCATTTCTTACAGGCATTGCCGGGACAGCTATGTAGTGGGGCTTGTTTAACCTTTGCCTTGTGGGCAAGCAGGAAGGAGAGACGATGCTGAGAGATGTGTGTGTGTTCTGAGCTGCTGTCTGGTGGCCGCGTTCAATAAATAAAGTTGGCAGAAGCAACAGGAGAAGTTTCCTTCTTTGCTTCGGAGCTGAATAACACTGACAAGTTAACAGACTAGTAGCGAACGGAAAAGAGGACGGCTTTGTTTGTGTCGAATACAGAAGATGAGGACTTTGATGGATTTGTGGATGAGGATTGATCAAAAATAACGTGAGTACATTCTAAAATACATTAATTAAGTACAACCAAACTCAGTTTTGCTCCCGCTGCCGCATGCATGCTAGCGTATGGCTTTTTTTATTGTAGCGTCGCTGGGAGCACGTCCTGTTCCCAGCCTACTTTGCGGTAATGTTTTGGTGCAAATGCTCTTAAAGTTACATGTTTGACCAGGAAATAGCAAGCTCAAAAGAAGACGGCTTTTTTGTGTGGAACAACTGACAGCTTGTGTTGATCTTGTGAATGATTGTGACTGAGCTAGGACTCAGTAATTAAAGTCTACACACGACGGCTTCATTGATTGAAAAACAAAACTTTTTCGTGCATGAAGCTTCTACTTGAGTTGGTAATTTGGCCGCTATATGCGGTCAGATATTGACCAAGGGAGACAAAATGGGTGGCCGCTGGCCGCGTTGGACAGGTGACTGCTATACACAGGGTCTATAACATGTAAATTTGCTTTTTCAGTTTTTTCTATAAAGGCTAAGGCTAAGACAGGTTTGACTGTACATGATTATTGCGGTGCGATTATCGCTCCCTCACCATATCTTGTTTTTTCAGAAATCAATTAATTAATAAATGATCGCTGTTTCGTGTTTGACTATGATTTATTATTAGTCAAAACATATTGAAATACAAGTGATATGTAGTATTCTGGTCACTAGGCTGCAGTAATAACAGAAAATATTGATACATTACCTTACATTACATTACCTTAACACTGAGTGAAGTCATGAAGTCAGTCATGGCATGTCCGACATGATAGAGTGAAAAAAAAATTGTCCTCCCATCCCGTGTGGTAGTGGTACGTTTTTGTCTTTTTAAGTTTAGTAGAAGAAATAAATTTGAGACTAACTAGTTAGCTCACTAGCTTATCAGCCTTATTAGCCTAGCTAGCGGCCATCTCGAGTCCCTACAGCATAAGAGTTGCAATGTGGTGTGAACTATTAATAATAGGAGTGTAAAGATGACTATAGTCAAAACTGTATTAAACTAAAAAAACATTGAATCCTATATTGCGGAAATTCATTAAACATGGCCTGGTCTGGAACCAATTAACAGCTATAAACGAGGGATGGCATTTACTATACAGCTCATGAACGATTGGAGGAAAAACAAACATGACGCATTTATATTTTTATTGAATATATATATATATATATATATATATATATATATATATATATATATATATATATATATATATATATATATATATATATATATGTAAATAAGACAGTAGTTGTAAACATTAAAGTTAGCAGTGCAGGTCAAGTAGATAGGGGGAGAGGGGGATCATGAGGGGAGTTTTAGGTTGTCCAGAACTGTCCAATTCAACAGTGTTTTCCCGTTTGTTAAAAGTTGTTTTAGAATCACATTTGAATTATTTTCTTGTCTGTACTTTCTTATTTTGGGGCATTAAAGTGTTGCTTTCATGGCCTCTGCTGAAGGACAAAAGTGAAAAAAAGCAAGAAGAACAAAAAATGTGGAAGGTGAGCACGCAATGTTTTCTCATTGCAAAGATCATTAGTGTGCAATTAGGTCAGAATACTTCTTGACTGTGTGAGCGTCAACTGTAGCTTGGAGAGAAACAGTCATCAGAGAATGCAACGTTACATTTTTAAAGATATCAAAGCAGTAATGTTTGCAGAAAAATGCTCTGAGCTCATTCCTGACTCTCCTATCTGCATTCCCGTCAAGTCCAAGTCACAACAGCTTGATCATTTATTCACTCGCACATTTTCCTCTCATCTAATTTCACCGAGCTGGCGCCTCGCTCTCATTTGGCGGGACACCTGGCTGAGTTTAAATTTTCATTTCTGCTCTCTGGCAGTATGTGTCGTGAGCGTAATTGTCCCTTTTCTTCAACAGGACGACTCCGCCTAGAGTGGTGTCGACATTGATGGCGTACAATTCCTGAGTCATCTGCCAGGCGGGATCTGCTCGCCCACCGTGTTGTCCTGAGACATTCACAGTATGAAACCTGCATGGCCTCCAGTGGGAGACATTTCGGAGGATATCTCCCACCTCAACCTATGTCACAGTAATCATAGGGATTATGTCACAGCAGCTCCAGGAACACGAGGCTTTGATAGAAAGCAGAGTGGGTGGGGGTCTGTGTACACAGCAGTTCAAACCCTTGTGACGGAGTCAGATGAGCAAGCTTTTCTAAAACAAAGTTCTGCAGAATAGTGATATTTATTTTCTATGTGCTTTTTTACTGTTTTTGTGTTTCGCCTGTGTTTTTTGTCAATTTTTTGCTGTATTTTGCTTGACTGCAAAACATGTCAAGGGGGTTGTCTAGGAAGTAAACAAGTCGAAGTTTAGAGCGCTAGCCATCGAGCTAAATGACATACATTACATCTGCACAGCCACACTGGCTGGCACCCGTTATACATATACTTGGAGTTTAATGTTTTATAGTTCATAGTTCATATTGTAAATCCTTTATTCATCTACATTCCTGGTCTTTTATTCAGTAAAAACCTGTAAAATTGAAATTCCCTTTTTTAGAGGTGGTCTATTATTATAACATTTTTAGCATGCAGTAATGCAAAACAACCTCCAGGTGTGCTCTTGAAAAACACTTTTACAACTATCCATCCATGCATCCATCCATCCATTTTCTATGCCGCTTCTCCTTACTAGGGTTGCGGGGCTTTGCTGGAGCCTATCCCAGCTAACTTTGAGCAAGAGGCAGGGTATACTCTGGACTGGTCGCCAGCCAATCGCGGGGCAGTTTTATAACTAAAACAAGACAAATAATTCAATGTGGACTGTTACATATATATATATATAGCTACTAAATTATAAATTAATTTGTATAGCTCGATCCCCTGCAAAATGTTTTAACCTAATGTGGCCCGCGAGTTAAAAAGATTGTTCACCCCTGATCTATACCAATTGCACTGCGCGGGATGCTACCAAATTTAGCTTGCTTTAATGAGTTCCTAATTGACGCCACATGAAACAGATGAGAAGACTTTAAAGCCTTCAAAGAAAAATCCAAATGTGGGTGATTTAAATCCTCCTGGAGGCTGAAGATGTAAATAGAAACATGTCTAAAGCCCACACACACACAGAGTGAGAGAGAGGAGTGTTTGAATGGAAGATGAAATGATGAGCGAGCATGCAGCCTTCTGCTGGGACCCTCAAAGAACAATAACACAAGAAGAAGAGGAGGAGGAGGAGGCCACGTCCCCTCTGGTCATGCTCACAGTTTCAATGGAAACAGAGCTCAATAGTGAATCCCACTGAAACACACCATGGTGAGCAACCCTGCCAGCGTCTCCCAGCGGGAAAGATGTAAACATCACCTATCGCTGTCAGGAAAGTGGATTGTACCGAAACGTGACGGGCTGATGATGATGTCCTGCAGACAGGAGAATCACTGTGCTGTGAGTCACAATTCCCACTCCCATTCTGAAAATCAAATCTACGCTTGAAGATGAGCTTCCCAGGAGACTTAGGCCATGTCCACACATACATGGAAAGTTTGAAAAATGCACATTTTTCTGTGCTTTTTGGCCTGGTTTTGTCAATAAAAACTGAGCTTTGTGTGAAGACATTCCACAACTTGGCTTGCGTCATTAGAAATGTGGGCTCTGTATAGACAAGCACTGATTTTAAAACATAATGTTAAGATTTGGTGTTCAGCCAGTGGTCAGACCCCAAAGCAGAGACGACAAAAAAGGTCAAGGAAAAAGGTTTAATGACAAAAAGCGCACTCAAAAGGAGAGGAAAAATAAAAAAATTGGAAAATAATGTATAAAACAAAAACCTGGGCGAAGCGTCACGGAAAAACTACAACAAAGGGAGCTGCTGTAAACGTTTAGGAGAACTTGCAAAAGTACTCATAAAATGCAACAGATAGTAATGGCTAAAGAGCAAGATATACACAGGGAAGCACAACATGAAGAGAACTTTGAGCAGGAATGTGAGCATAGACGTTGCAACAATCTGGCAGCATGTAAGTGTCCAAGCATGGCTTATAAAGGGCCTGACTGTAATTGCTCCGGGCCGCACGGTGGTCTAGTGGTTTTAAGATATGTTATATTCTAGTGGTTAGCATGTTGGCCAACACAGTAACAGTCTGGAGATTGGGAAGACCTGGGTTCGATTCTCCCTTGGGCATTTCTATGTGTTTGTGCGTGTGTGGGTTTTCTCCGGGTACTCCGGTTTCCTCCCACATTCCAAAAACATGCATGTTAGGTTAATTGGCGACTCTAAATTGTCCATAGGTATGAATGTGAGTGTGAATGGTTGTTTGTCTATATGTGCCCTGCCATTGGCTGGCGACCAGTCCAGGGTGTACCCCGCCTGTCGCCCGAAGTCAGCTGGGATAGGCTCCAGCATGCCACCGCGGCCCTAAAGGAGAAGGAGGAGAAGCGGTATAGAAAATGGATGGATGGATGCAATTGCTCCCAGGTAAGTGCAGGTGGCTCCGCCCCAGCAGGACCAGCAGTGCACTGCAACAAAGAGTGGAAAGGCGGCAGCAGAGCAGCTCCAGCAGCACTGCAAAAACAGCCATACTTGAAAGAAGCCCAAATGATCTTACAATGAGACAAATGTTCTTATTTCAAGCAGTAAATTTATTGCTGTATTTGTATGTCTTCTCGGTTGTTTTGTGTTAATTTTTTTCTTTGTAACTGTTGTAAAGCTGGAATTCGGTTGAGGTTGATGTTGTTTTCTTTCCTTTGTTAATTACATACATTTAAAAAAATGTTTGCGTTTATAGGTGGTAAACCAAGAGAACAGCTACGAGAATTCTCTGGAATCCCCATCATGCAGGTGTGCTTGTTCCTCCATGTTTTTAAATAGCTGGCCCAGATTTGTCCACAGACAAAATGTGCTGTTTTAATCAGATTTAGATTCCGACTACAGCAGCAGTTTTATTGATGGTCCAATTATGAGAGAATACTCACTTAGTCTATGAGGCCCACAGCTTCCTTGAGGCAAGTACCATCGTCCTTCTGTTCCTCTGCTAAACTCACAAAAGACACCCTTTGGCTCAAAATGCAGTGACAGCAGGACGAGACGGAGGCGATGGAGCGGCCATTTCGACAACTTGGGAGTTGTCATGTTCACCGGCCTGCACCGATCCACATGCTCTCATGGTACTGTTGTCTTAAACTAGTGCTGTGTCTCAATTACTTACACTCTGTGATTTGTGTTCCACAGGAACTTGTCGACACCAAACGTCAGAAGAAGTGGAACCTGTCACAAAGTAATCAGGCGAGACCGCAACACTGGCGGTGGACACGGTGAGCGAGGTCAACCAAGCATGTAAAGCCACAAGTGGCCAGCGGAGGAGGAGGATAAAGCAAGGAAGAAGGTTCTGTCACCTTGTTTGTTGCTGTTATTTTAAAAAACACAATAAGCGCTCACCCTTGACGCGTCATATTCAGGAGGCGGTGTGCAGCATGCATGAATCTTGGCACTTTATGCTAATACATTCTGTTATTTGTTTCTTTTTGCCCTTGGAGACAGCTGCACCCTCAACGTCCATACAACAATCAGGTTCTCTGCTTCCTGTTGTCTAAAATGTCTTATGTAAGATGTTCTCAGTGATTGTTTTTGTGGAGGAGCATGTTTGAATTCTACTTACATTTCATACTAGGCCATTCCTTTGAAACATCTTCTGCCAGGACAACCACAATAACATGTTGGCATTGGATGTTTATGCATGTAAGACTCATGGAAATGTGACTGGTAGTGCTGTAACCAAAAAACACAATTTGATCATCTGTTCTGCAGACGACGTCTTCCTCAAGTGAACAGTGCGGGCAAACACTGAGACAACGCTGAGACTGTTGATCAGCTTATTTCACGGTAATGTAAGTTCATTTAGCGAGAGGAAACCATGATACAAGCCATGACGATAAATTTGCATGTATTAAAATGAGAGGTGTTCATTCCTAAGGCTCAGGGTCATGTTAGCCTCCATGAATGGAGAAGCAGAAAAAGACTTGTGCTGTGTTTAAGTGCCTGTAGCATGACATGGCCTGAAGCGCTACAAGCAAGCCGCCATTGCTGCGAGGCATTCATTCCATTCCTGCAATTAGACATGAATGCCCATCTGAAGTGTAAGTACGGTACAACACGACCCAAAAAGACCACTTGTACGTGCGCTCAGTCCATTTAATGGACTCTCTATCACCAGCATTCAACTTCTTTCCTCATGGAAATTCAGTAGTCAGGGCAAAATTTTTGTTTTTTCCTCGAGACGTATTCTGTTTTCATCAAATGCCTTCAAGTAAATTCCCAAACTCCAACCTTCAATCAAACTTTTCAACTGTTTAAATGTATGAAACAAAACATTCTTTACCTTGAAATTCATCCTTTCCACTATTCTTATTCTATTACTACTGCCGTTCACTTACACACTGTAAAATCTGCCTATGCTTTCTACATATACAGTACATAAAATATAATAATTTCAATGAATGTCCATTCATACACACACACACACATAAACACTGTAAGCCCTATTATAATCATGTAATGTAAACATTTGTTTCTCCACTCACATACATACACAAATTGTCAACATCTGTCCAGTCGCATACACACTAAAATAATGCAAACATTCACATCCACACATAATGCAAATATTAGGGCTGTCAATCGATTAAAATATTTAATTGCATTTTGTCCATAGTTAACTCATAATTAATCACAATCATAGATAGAAATAAGTTTTTATCTATAATAAGTAGGGATGTAAATCTCTTTGGAGTAAACAATTTGATATGCATCTAGTTGCACTGGTTAAGATACAATTCAAAATAATATGTCAAACAGAACGATTTGATACAATTCGATACAGTGTATAAACGATACGATTCGATACAATTCGATACAGTGTATAAACAATACGATTTGATACGATAAGACACAAATCTTACATTCTAAAATAAGAAGACAATTCTATAAAAGTGGCATTTCATTCCATGGGAGGATTCTACCAAAGAGGCCTACGAACGAAAGAAACTGCGCTACACAGATCTCGCAGCAGATGCACAACAACAAGGGTGGAAGGCCAAGGTCTAGCTGAAGTATGATGCAGGGTTTTGTGGCTTCCTTTACCATCAGGCTCATGAAAGACCTTGGCATTCACGGACATGCTGTGCGACAGACAATAAGATCAGTCTCTGAAGTGGTCGAAAGAAGCAGCCAGCAGTGGCTAGGGATCAAGTGCAAGGACCCTTGCTGGGCTCAAAGCAGAGAGGGGCACACCTGGGACGCCAGGTGTTGCAGATGATCTGGAGGTGTCATGGGCCTATCAGTGGGCCTATCATCGAAACACCAATGAAGGAGAATGCCTACCTGACGACCCCAGTTTGAAACCCACCCCCCTTCCTTCCTGCCCTTACCCAAGGGCAAGGCGTGGGGGAAAGGGAGTAGGCTGAGCGACGACCCCGTTGGTGGGGCAGTTTTTGGTCCCAGGTCGGGATCTCACTGCCTAGTTCACTGCCCCCCAACTTTCTCTCTACCTTCCAGGCACTACTTTACTCATGATTGGGCATGGGACACAGGCTCAGTCTTGATCACCCTGTCGTTGGCCGCCTTTGATGAGGGTGTTTAGTGTTGAAAGGCCAAATCACCCACAGATTCAAAGGTACTGATGATGTGTCCCAAAATTTACATCCTTCCCATGGCTGATGTAAATTTCCCACACCACTCTCACCATCCACACCTCATGTGATTACCATCTATTGCCACAAAGTACAGTTTCCATCAAGTCCTGTGTATTTACGAACTCCATGAGAAAAAATGTTACCTTGATGGTCCTGATGGCTTCCAACGTTACTGGCATGACAAGGACAGCCCACCTGAGATGTTTTCCACACGGCACAGTGGAGGGGGTGGCATCATGATTTGGGTTGCTTTTTCCTTCAATGGAACAATGGAGCTTCAAGTTGTGCAGGGGCGTCAAACGGCAAATGGCTATGTGGAGATGTTACAGGGGGCATACCTCATGACTGAAGGCCTACATCTGTGTGGTAATGGCTGGCTTTTTCAGCAGGACAACGCTGCAGTTCATAATGCCCACTTGACAAAGGACTTCTTCCAGAGGAATAACATAACTCTTTTGGAACATACTGCATGTTCCCCTGATTGAAATCCAATTGAGAACATTTGGGGATGGATGGCAAGGGAAGTGTACAAAAATGGGCATCAGTTCTAGACAGTGGATGCCCTCTGTGAATCCATCTTCACCACCTGGAGCAACGTTTCCACTAGCCTCCTGGAAATACTGGCATCAAGCATGCCCAAACCAATTTTCGAGGTAATTACTGCCTCCTTTTTTGAAAATTGTATTTCTATTTTAGGAGGGTTTTGGTCTTAAACTCTTGACCAGATGATGAACAGCCTATTTGAGTTAATAGTTGTTTGCAAAAAATTGCTGACTCAATTTTTTTTTCTCATTCGCACTTCATCTTGCATTTTGAAGCTCTACTTAGGTTAAGATTCAACAGTGCAAAATGTAAATTCTTCAATTTTTCAGCTGTTCTTAAAATTTTGATCACGAGTGTACGCGTGTCTTTTTACATACAATCACATACTCTAACCACGTATGCACTGTATGTCAACTCATATACATACAATGTAAAAATTCAAACACACGCAATGTAAACATTTACATACACACATCAATTTAAACATCTGTCTGTCACGTACACACACATAACATATAAACTGTGCTTTCTGTGCTTTCACATGCACACATCATGTAGATGTTAATTCACATATAAACGTATGTCTGTCCTTTCACATACACATGTGATGTAAACATCTGTCTGTCCATTGACATACACACACAACATAAACATGTGTCTAGCCATTTACATACACATATAAACGTATGTCTGTTCTTTCACATAATATAAGTCAGCCAGTCCACTCCTATGCACGCATATTTATAACACGTTCATCCTTTCACATTAAGTAATTAGGTAACTGGCAGCTATCAAAACATAACCTCTTGTCTTTTGTGTTTTGTGCTTGGTGGAAGTGATTACTGAGATCCAGATCTTGGGGCACTCAAAGTCATTAAATGAATGTAATGAGTCTTCAGTTATGTTGTCGCGAGATCTTGTAAGATTAAAATGTGATGGGATTCTGGTTTGGAGAAAAGCCAGAACAGTGCAGCCAGAAGCCAATCCAGACTGTGAACTATGGCATCGCTACTATGAATGATAATACAGTAATATGGAAGTGGCAGTGTGCAAGGCATTATTTGAAGTGCACATTAAGTGGTTTAGGCACACCTGGCAATCCAACGACGTGCTAACACCGTGAACAAAGCAAAGCAGAGCGGGGGTGCTGGGCATGCCCATATAAGAAAGTCCGGGGTTGCGTTGGTGTCAGTAAAAACTCTGTGTTAAAAAAACACAGCATGCAGAGCCATCCAAAACTGCTTTCAGGGCTCACTTCCAAATGCGCAAACCTCATTATCTGACGCGTTGGCATTGTTTAACACGGGAACACAATAATGTAACAACATTTATAGGTCAGAAAAGAGGAAAGGCATAATAAGTCTCCTTTAAAATTCATGTTAAAATCTTGTCTCAGCTCGTTCTTGTGGACCCAATCTCCTGCATCGTCTCGTCATGTGAGTTGGGTTGGTCTCGCGATACCCCTAGCCTTCAGTGTCCATCATTACCTGGTAGTTGTGGAGAAACAAAGGGCATGTCCCGCAATGTGTTGCAGCCTCAAAGTGCTCCTACATAGAATAATCTTTGCTTCATGCCATCAAGTGTCTAATAGAGGACAGTGCACACTGTTGATTTGCATCTCACTGTGTGAGGAAACGTCATCATCATTCATGCAGCATCGAATGGTCTACGTGTGCGTGCATGTGTGTGTGTATTTTAATGATGCACTAGATTTTAGACTAGCATACAGAGACAGAGTGGGCGTTCCTGCATGGACACACATGTGCTGGAAAGAGCGCCTTCCCTGTCAGTGTTCACCATAAAGATAATCAATTCTCCTCTCATGGTGCCTGCTTAATGAGACCTAAATACACCTTTAAATATGTCACATGTTACATTCAAAGCAGTCACTATGATTGGAAAACAATGTGTTGCGCTCACCTCCTGCTCGGTTGGCGAGTTACCGAAAAAAGGACAACTGTTGTCTTAATAATTCCTATTCCTCACAACTATCTCATGACGTGTTCAGGCTTTTCAGGCGCAAACATTTGCTCGTATCCTTTGAAAGCAACTCATCATCTTAAATATTCATCTTGTTTTGTCTCCTCTGCGTCAAATCTGCAATCATACTGAAAGCTACCCCTGCATTTGGAGCTATGATAAAACTTGCTGAATTCTTTTGATGTTGAACTTTTCTTCCTGGGAGCACTTTTGGAGGATTTCCATTTAATTCCAAATAATTTCACCTCCATGAAGGCCTGTTTACAGCAATGAGATTTATAGATCTGCATCATCCAGAGATTCATTTTTAAGCGGGGCTACTGGCCTTGGCTGAGGGGTGTGCATGCAAGCATATGCACGGCCTTCTATTTTCATGTATGCCTGCTTACATGAGAGCGGCGCAAGGAGGTGCGTTGAATGTGGAATACGGATTTAAGGAGATGTTTTGCCTTCGGATCTGTGCCTGTTTGCAAGGCTTGAACCCTCAAACTAATCAGCATGTTGATTTGAGGGATTCCCGCAGCCAAGTAGAGGAAGAATGTGCCTCTGAATTGCATCTGTGGGCAGAATGAGAGATATTTAATGCATTCATTATGCATGTCTTGGAGGCAGATACCTGTTCTGTGTACCACCAATGTTGTTATCAGAGGTAGGGAGATTGTAAATGTTGACACATACGCCAGCATTGCATTTAAATGTACAGCATCACACGCATCTTACTTGCAGCTAGGATATTACTGCCTTCGACCAACAAATGTCCCACAGTGGAAACCGTCACAGAGGCTTAAAAGTGAGCTAACATCAGAAGCAATCATCATACACTATGATCATAAAATAATTATCAGTATCTGTTTTAAAACCAAGCGTATCCAATGTCGAAATGTAGGAGGTCCTCGATCCAGAACACATGAACGACATATAGGTAAAATACACTAATAAAAAGATTAAATAAAACAATAATAAAAAAGAGGATATCTCCACTTTCATTCCTGCACCTTGTCTTGCAGGGAGGGAGAGGCAGCTTTATTAGGAAGAGGAAGTCTCAATAATCATAATAACCACGACACTGCTTAATTATTGTGGTTCATTTCATAGGAGCAGATCACGTGACATGTTCAAAGATACCACCTTTAACAAAGACTGCAAGTGGGCAGTCAAAACTGGGAGGTATAAAAAACTAGCTAACTCTGGTCTGTCAAAAAGAACTGTCTAAAATGTATTAATGATAGACTAAATGAACCATCTTTATCCTTCATGATGGTGGCAACACACTGATGTGTTGAAAATCTTTTGCGGTGATTAGCTAGGCGGTTAGTAGTATAGCGGTAGTGGTAAATAGTTTGTTCGAGCTGAGCTAGCTAGCGGCTAGCTAGTGGCCGAACTAGCGGCCGGCTAACAGCTAGTTAGCTAGCGCGCCTGCTACTATTTACACCCATTCTCGTCTTCAGCCATGGCAAGCTATGGAGCAAGCGTGACAATCCTTTCACCAGCAGCCCAGGCTCTGGCGTTGTTTATGAGACACTGTGAAACAATTCCTTCTCTCACGATACCACAATCTATTAATCTAAGGATTTGTGGCTGGTTATTATTGATACAGGAAGCTTCCACCAGCTAATCGGAATTGTTCCTCCAACACACCGGCTACCCGGTCGGTTTATTGTTAACAACCCTAGTCAGTACATGTGTCCACTTGAGCAGGGTTATCAGGGTGTAGCATGTCAATCCATGACACCAGTGTGTTACTAATGCTTTTATTGCTGACAGTGTTCCCAGCTCCATTGACATCATTAACCAGCTCCTCCCTTGTCATTCTGCACTGGTTCCTCACCTTTTTCACAATCATGCTTACCCCAACAGGTGAAATCTTGCATGGAGATGGAGGGAGATTGACTGTTATCTGTATTTTTTCCCTTTGTCAGTCTTTGTACCTTTGTAGTGGTCTCTTTCTAGTTGTCATGATCCTGTTTTGTGCCCTGTGCTGCTGCTCACTTTTTTTCTGCTCTGCACATGGCCTTTTTTGGACTTCCTGGGCGGATCCACTTGTTGCAGCTTACTGCATACCTGCATGGCATTTCCAGTTAGGACTTTATAAGCTCTCACCTGACTGCACTGGACTGTCTTCCTCTTACGTTCATTTCTCTTGGAGATGAATAATGTATCTATCTATTTGTCTACTGTATCTGTCTTTGCCAAGCCACACTCCTTGTTCTTGTATTTTTGCCTGTTGCCTTTTTTTTCTGGTGCCTTGTACTTTTGTTTTTGTGTTTTGTGTCTGTGCCAAGTTTTTAGTTGAACTTTGTTTTTTTTTGCAGGGACGTTATGTTACTGTCTCTTTTTGTTTTTGCCTTCTGTTACCTACTTTCATCCATTGCTGCAGTGCACTTTTTGTTAATGTATTTTTACGTCCCTCATTCCAGTCACTCACTGTTCCTGGTGCGGCTGCCATGGACTTGCCTTTAGGGTCTAGGGCATGTGCCTCTACTGCGGCAACCAAGATCACCACCTCGCCAGTTGTCCAGTCAGGCCTGCGTGGCATCAGGGCACTAGCTCCAGTTCTCCTGCCCTTTGTGAAGGATCATCATCTGGGATCATCATCTGTCTCCAATCCTTCCTGTTCCTAAGTTGTTGTGACACCATCACCGTAGATGCTGGACCTCCTCTCTGTAGGCTGATTTGTTGTCGCTGATCAGGCCTATGATGGTGGTGTCGTCTACAAACTTGATGATGGTGTTGGTGAGGTGAACAGGAGAACAGTCATGAGTGAAGAGAGAGTAGAGGAGGGGGCTGAGGACACACCCCTGTGGATTACCGGTGTTCAGAATGAGGGTGTGGGAGATGTGGTCCTAAATCCTGACATCCTGGGGTCTGTTGCCGAGGAAGTCCAGGATCCAGGAGAGCAGTGAGCCACTGAGCCCGACGCTGCTCAACTTCGTCACCAATCCGTGGGGAAGAACAGTATTAAAGGCAGAGCTGAAATCCACAAACAATATTCTCACATAGTTGTTCCCTCCTTCCAGGTGTGTGAGGGCTGTGTGCAGAGGTGTGATGGTGGTGTCTTTTGTTGACTTGTTTGCTCTGTCGGCAGGGATGGCCGCCTTAATATATACGGCCAGGCAGGTCACAGTGTTCTTTTTGGGCACAAGAGCGATGGTGGCGGACTTCATGCAGGTGGCGACCGCAGACTGTTGTCGTGAGAGGTTGATGATGGTGGTGAAAACCGGAATGCTTGGTCATTGGTAAGGGTTCAAATGTTTATTTCAGTCTAATACAAATTAATTTCAAATTTTTATTCAATGTTATTTTTTAACAATCTGCTTATCTGTTCAAATAAACCTACCATATAAATGATGAACTGTCCACATCTTTGTAAGGGGGTAAACTTACACAAGGAGCAGGGACTCAAATACTTATTTTCCTCGTTGTCCATGCTTTTACATGGCACAGTGCACTGTTCATCATGTGCGAAGAAACACATTGTCTTCTTCTCTTCTCAATGGGGTCAACATGCAAAATGCATCACTTTTTTCTCTTTCAGTACAAACAGTTCTGATGGACTGTATTGTTGGGAGCCATTACGGGTCCCACATATTGATTTGTTCACACTCCAGAGAGCCATGTGAGCAGAGGTCATGTTATTAACCAAGCCACAAATGGCGCTAACACACCCTCCCAACCCAATACAATCCCCGCCAAACCTGTAAGACGCGAAGCAGACTGCAAAGCAATCGATATTGCCTGTTGATATCCTGCAAGTTAAAAGTTCATTGCATTTTTGAAGGTACAAAGAAGTGGCTTGTCTATATTGTGAAAGGCCACCTTCTTTGCAAACAAAGATGTCCGCAACACTTTGACACTAATGAACACGACCATGAACGTGACCTCTGACTTTTACTGGCCACTATGTGACATTGAACCTGCTCATTAATGGCTTCCATTAAAAACAAAAAGGCAACATGAGTGTTTGCGTCTGTGAGAAGATACATCAAACTAACGAGTAACACACGAGCATCTTCATCGCCTCTGCTTGTAAAGAGCCTCATCCCGCGCAAACAAACGATGACGCATCCACCGGCCATTTATAAGCAAAGGGTACGATTGATGATGGCACTTTCGTCTGTTTTGAATATATTTGTGGTTAATTGGAATGCAGACTTTAATATTGACTATGGTTAAGTGCGTTAATAACGGCCACTGATCTTTCGCCTTCAGGACTTTTTTGTACATTATTACATCTGCGGCGTGCCCGCTCCTCATTTCCTCCGAAATCAGTTCATATATTATTTCATTTATATAGCCTGGAAGTCCGCCGGTTTCTCTCAATACGAGTGCTTTCAAAAGGATCACAGCAATTCCAAATGAATAAGTAATGAACATTAACAACTGGCTGTGGAAAGTCAAAACATTTCCCCTTGCCTTTTTCCTCTACCTGGAAAAAAAGGAATAATTTCAAGGTCCACACACCTTGTTAATATGCTTCCATAATGCACGTGTATTTGGATGGCTGACTGCATGGTAATCAGTAGCATATCCAATTTACAGCCACACCAAATGGAATTAGCACTTTAAGTGTGTTGCATCAATATGGGTGTAAAATGCTGGAAATTGTTTCACTGTAATTCTGCAGTAAGCAGCCTTGATGAGATTCAAACTTTTGACAAATGGGTTTTTTGCATGCAGCAGAAAAACGCTAAATGGTCCAGAAAATGCTCATCTTCTTGTTCAGCATGTGCGTGATTCACATGCGGAATGATGAACCGTCAAGCTCATGCTGGAAATGATGACGCTGCAGCTGCACTGAATGCCTTTAAATCAGGAAACAATAACCATTTGTCACCTTTTTATTGCGTAATCGGCACATGCTAAATTAAATGAGATTGGGTTTTTTTTATAAATTAAATAAATTATCTGAGATGTTGAATTGTGTAAGTTGAAACATGCGATGTACTGCTTTGTAAATTGTTTTGCATATTCGAAAAAAAACAATCCATTACGATTACCATAGAATGAAAACAAGCATTTAAGAATTGTTATTAGTTGTTCGTATTAATTATTCGTTAAAACTGACAAAATGTAAAGTTTACTTAGTTCGTTATTACAGTTTTTATTGTATACGTATTGCGTTACAGTGTCCATCCATCCATTTTGTCTGTCGCTTATCCTCACTATGCCGGAGCCTATCCCAGCGGACTTCGGTACACTCTGGAATGGTCGCCAACAAAATCGCAGGCATTACAATGTATTGAATTTAAAGAAACAATGAGTTGAGAGTGTAGCTGCAATGATGCAAAAGAGACGTTGCACTAAACTCAACAAGCTTTAGGGGGCAGCACTCAGAGGAAACCTGCCCACGTAACCCTCGCACCGGAAGTAAATAATCTGGCTTCCCGCGCTGCTACGTTCTTTCAAAAAAAGGCACTTATGCGATTATTTAACGGCATGGACGAGCTTTATTTGGACAACATCGACGAATTTGTCAATGACCACGATACGATCGTAAGGACGGTTTTATTGGCTTTGGTGTCACGTTTAGAGTGAGCTTTTTAACCAACATCTGAGGCACGTTTGCGTCGCCGTGTTTATCTGCCGACACACATTTTAAAACCTGCCTTTTTATAGCATATGCCCACACAGTTCCATTCTTACATGAAAAAATGTTGTTTTTTTACTTAAAAGTGGTTCCATGTGGTATTTTGATGAATTCGTCTTTTGTTGTATGTTTTAAATGGCATTGAAATACTAAGAAAACGATCTTCCACGTCAACCATGCATCAGTTACTGCCCAGCAACCGCTGTTTTGTTCTGAATAAAACTGTTGTTGGACCCGGATACTTTCGTTTAGTGGGACCGAACGTTACCAACATAAAGCCTTTCCCCATTTCTGCCATGCGACTTGGTTATTGTACAGCCATATTGCAAGATTACATACTGTACATGTTTTTCTAATGAACAGGTGACATACAAATGGCTGAGTCTTACTCTTGGAGTCCATGTCAACACAGCAAAACAGTGAGTTACTTTTCTTTGCCCTATTTGTATTAGAATTAGTCCACATGATCATATAATTGCTGATCAAGTTAAAACCTGACTTTTCATTTCATTATGATTGTTTTCTTAATTTTTTTTAGCACAAAAATGCAGCAACACCTGCTCAATTTTGAGTCATTAATCAAATATCTTCTTTACAGAATGCTCTTTCACTACTTGGACCACAAGAGGAAGGAAAGCTCCGCTCAGCTCCACGCTACATACTTGGTGTCAGGAAAGTGTGTGGACAACGGTCACACGGTGAGCAACAGCTCAAAATCGACTAATGTTTAATTTGTACGGTTAAAGTATTGTTTCCCTATTAGAGTCACAAGGTGTCTTTGGTGCGTGAGGACCAGCTGGAAGGTGCATTCATTAATTCCCTTATTTTTGTGATCTGGCTTCAGTACAGTAAATTCTTAAATTGGGTGTTTCATGTTGCAGATTTTAAGTCCAAGATGAGTTTGATCGTTAGCGTTCACGTGTACAGTGTCCAGAAAGCTTTGCTGAAAGACAGCGGCCCGCTCTACGCCGTCGACTACGATGCCGTCAAAGACAATCTGCTCAACTGCAGCAAGTAAGTTGAAATCATCTCAAGGAGTCATGTAGAATTGCACAATGTTGGCATTTTTCAAAGGGGATTTTAGTCAGACCTCGGTTTTTGAACCCCCCGGTTTTTCTATGATTTGTTTTTAAAAGAAAGTTTTTGCCAAGATTTTGCCCCGGTTCTCATACACTGTCAAGGTTATCGTACAATATGGCACTTTTAAAACTTTTACCCCTTGGTATGTTGAATCTTGTGGTATTAATACAGATGTGGGCAACCTACTCTTACATTATACTACTACATTGCTTGTTTATCCTCCCTCTCTGCTCCTTGTTATCTTCACAAGACCCTTCAATAAAGGTACACATTATTTAAAATGTTTATTTATCCATTTAATCTCTCATTCATAATTATTTGACATTCTTTTCTGCATTATAATAATAATACTAATAATAATAAGATACATCTTATTATTATTATTATTATTATTATTATTATTACTAATAATAAGATACATCTTATTATTATTATTATTATTATTATTATTATTATCATCTATTTTTGGTTAATATTCTGTTTACCTTGAACGGATTAATTGAATTTACCTTGCTTCCTGTGAGAAAATTGTATGTTTTTGTTTTTGTCGGACCTTTTGGAACAAATTAATAACAAAAACCGAGGTACCACTGAATATGGGAATTCATGGCACTAACATTGCAGGTTAGTCTTGAATGGTCACCGTTGGCCCTCTGCTTGCAGGTACAGTGCAATCCGATGTTCCGGCGCTGTGCCCATGTCCTCACTGGAGCTGCATCAGGCGCGGGCGACACAGGGAGAACCTCCACCACAGCCAGAGAGCAAAAAGCCTTCCACCAACGGTGAGGCTAAAGTGACTTCCAAAATGCCTGCCAAACCAACCAAAGGCATCATGGGAATGTTCGCTAGCAAAGGAACTGCGGCTAAGAGCCAAGATGGCAGCGAAGAGGTGAAGTTGGAGCCTCAGGAGGAAGTGGCTGAGGTTTGTGTCCGTATTTCTAATAGTGCAGCCATTGCATTGAATGAACACTTTTGTCTTTTTTAGGTTGACTTGCCTAAAAACAAAGTGTCTGCAAAGTCCAATCCCATGGTGAACTTCTTTGGGAATCAAAGCACAAGTCAGTCACGACCATCTCAAATAAATGTAGTTTTCTCACAAAATACCATGATGCAATATTTTATATTCGCTCTTTCAGAGAAACAAGACACAAAGGTGGAGAAGGAGGAGGATGAAGAAGCTCCATTGTCATCTTTAGTTGAGCAGCAAAGCTCAAGTTTGCAGCGTGAAAAGAAGCAAGATACTGTCACAGTGGAACCTCCAAAGCACGCCAAGAAAGACTCAAGGTTTGTGTTCATGTACATGAAGGAATGTATTACCTCTGACCACTCAACATTTGACATATACAATTTTTTGACACTTCTTCAGGTATACAAGCTGATGAGATTACCGTAAGTTTGCTTCACAAGGGTGTTATATGGTGTGATTGTTGTCTTTCTTTACTCTTCCAGAAGCAAAACGAAGCGACTGGAGAGTTCTGATAGTCAGGAGGAGAAGATGGATAAGAAGAAGAGACGAAGGATCAAGATGTCTGCGCCTGACAGCAGCGACGAAGACAGTAATTATTTTTTACTCATCACTTCTAATTTGACTCAGGTCCCAACAATTCTAGACATCACCTGCCTGACTTGTGTCATCAACATTCTTGTCGTTGTTGGGCCATGCTCTTCTACACCACTCCTGTAGGTGGTGATAGGTGCACAAAGTGAGCTAGCTTTTTTTCCACCACAGTGCTACCTGCTGGATGTGGTGCGTCACTACTCGGTGTCTCCAATGCAAGCGGACTGTAACAGCAAAAAAAAAATGTAAAAATAACCTTTACCCAGATCTGCACCAGAATGTAATATTTTGGCTAGAGATGTTTGCTATTGGACCCCGTCTTTCGCCTGAAGTCAGCTGGGATAGGCTCCAGCATACCTGCGACCCTAGTGAGGATAAGCGGCATAGAAGATGGATGATGGATAGATGTTTGCTATTGGCTGTTTTACCGACATCCCGATATTGTCCAGCACTTAATTTGATACCGATATAAGCAGCTGCTCTTCCCTCAAACTAATGTCATATAATGAACACATTGGGCTTCGTTTACTGTTTTACAAATAAAAACTTTGTGCAAAATAAGACAAATACTGCAATATGCAATACAAGGTATAGAAAAAGTGACATATTTATTTTAAGCAAAATAGTCATTAAAAAAAAAACATGACCAAAAGTCAACCATTATAACATGACGTCCGACAGTCAACAGCAACAATACAATTTGCAAAGCTGCATATTTTTTTGTAGCACAAGCATCTGTATAAGAACAAAGTAAAGTGCAATGTATTAAACTCTGGACTAATACAGGGCGGCATGGCTTGGTGGTCTCCCAACCTGAAGGGTGTAGGTTCGATCCTCCGTCCTCACATAATCATGTCCAAGTATCCTTGGGCAACATACTGAACCCCCAGTTGCTCCTGATGCTGCGTCATCAGATGTGCTAACAGTGTCAAAGCGCTTTGAGTGCCTCGGAGGTAGAAACGCGCCATACAGGTGAAAGACCGTTTGCCAAATTATTAAACTGGTTATCGGTTACTTCTTACTCTGGTATTAGCTGGGTGACTTTTTTTTCAGTACCACAGATCGCTTATTATTTTGCTGCACAGCAGACCTGCTGAGCTAGCACAACCATTACATGATCCGATGTCCCATTTTTATGACAATTTTAATTATTAGCAATAATATAATATTGGTAATATTATCAATATCAATATTATTGGTCATACCTAAGCTTGGCCTATGCCCCTCTAGGACTTTTTTTTTTCTCCAAAGTGTGTTTTTTTGTTTTTTGTTTTTTTGCATGATCCTGCGATTAAATCTTTCCGTCTGTCTTGGCACATGCAGTCATTCCAGATTCTCCACAGCCGACAGAAGCTAGAGAAGCATCACCAACTCCCACCAAGGAGCTCCAACCTATTCCACATGTAAATATGACAACTTTGATGCCATAATACTTTGTATTTCTGATGAACCGAGTGAGTGAGTCATCTTATGTATGCATCATTACAGCCGGGAGACTCTCAGACGAAGATACGCAAGCGGAGACGTGTCCTCAAATCTAGAACCTTTGTGGATGACGAAGGCTGCATCGGTAAATTCAAATCTTAACTTTCTAATGTTCAATTTTCACTAGGGATGCATCGATCCATATTTTTTCACTTGGGATCTAATCCGGATACATTAACTTAGATATTTTCCGATACCAGAGCTCTGTTTCTTTTTACTGTAATACGCAACCCCGCTAAAATAATATCAGCAAATGTAGCTGTCTCCACACATGCAGTGCTGCACGCACACACACACACACACACACACACACACAAGTACTCAGCCTGACGAATTCACGGCTTCACAGACATTTGGACAACACAGAATTTTTAACAACGTACATAATCGTCACTACATTATCATTATTGTTTTGATATGAGGCACTAATAAACTCCTTTCTACAGGTAAGTATGATATTGTAGCGACCTGGAAGTTTTGTGTAGTGTTAAGAGTTTGTGACGTCTGACTGTTTTGTGTAGTTTTGAACACTTCAGGTGGAGCGCGTGTGTGTGGTGAGAGTGAGGAGGATTGCTGCAGTGCATGTGCAGAGACAGCTATGTTTGCTGATACTCTTTAGGCTACGCTTGCTCATATTCTTCTAGCTGCGTTTTCTGACAACATTAAAGCACCGATGTGGCTCATGGATCGGAAATCTCCACAGGTGTCGTTGGCCATTTCCAATACGTGAATTACACTGGTATTGGAACCCGATACCGATACTGGATGGAATCGGCCCCGTCCTTAATTTTCAATGCATGTAGTTGTCTTTCGTCATTGTGTTCACGATTGCCGGAAATTTTTCAAGTTGACGTCTCCACAGTGACGGAGAAAGGCTACGAAAGCGAGTCATACTCTGAAAATGAAGATGCCACCCCTGCTGCCTCCAAACAAGCAACTACAAACCCAGTCCGAGCAAAAGCGCCGGCGAGCAGCAAAGACAGCGAGAAGAAAAATCCGAAGAAAATGTCTGCTAATGGCAGCAAAGGAACTAAACAGGCATCCATTATGGGATTTTTCCAGAAGAAATGACTGACACCTTGCTAAACACACTCTCTCTCACACACACACACACACACACACACCCCACACCTTCCGGTGCCTCCAAAGCAGCTGCTCAATAAACACTGATAGAAAATGCTTTTTAATTTGCAGTATCTTCTTTTAGCAATAACAACAGTGACTGGATTGTATTTACACAACATAATTGACTTCTTTTAATGTTCATTGTCATTAAAATTACAACCTGAAGGCAGATTGATGCCATTTATGGTCAAAGTTGTCTCTCTGACATGTATGCAACCTTTTTGAGCCCAAGATCTCTGGTCTACAGCCCCCCACTCTGGATATGCATGCCTACAAAAAATATATCTACAATACAATATATTTATATATATATATTGTGTATATGTTTTTAAATTATATATTTATTTTGTAGAAAGGTTTTTAAGTAAACTAAAAAGTGATGTTGACATTTCAGCTTTTTCTCATTGGTCCTTGTGCTCTATTTTTACAATTTTTGCAGTTTTTAAAATTTTGTTTCTGCAGTGATGCAATGACAAATGAGCCCTCGTCCGCAGATGGCCCCTGGGCCACACTTTGACCACCCCTACTTTTGTAGATCTTAATTGGGCTTGTGGCGTCGGCTCTATGAGCAAACTGCAACTCTGGCTTGTTGGCTCAGTGTCATGGGACCACACGGTGGCCGAGTGGTTGGCATGTTGGCCACACAATTCAATTCAAGATTTTTATTGTCATAAGCACAGTAAAACAGGTAATTATGCTATGCAATCAAATTCTTGTTCTCTTCATTCTCCCAAAAAAGAAACAAAACACAAGAAAATGAATAACATAAGAAACATCAATACCAATAAATTAAACAAGAATAGAAGAGACACGAATACAAATGAATAAATAACTAAATAAACACAGTCAGCAGATTGGAATCGAATCACTACAAAAGTCAGCTGGGATAGGCCTACCCCTGTGACCCTCCTGAAGATAAGCAGCATAAAAAATAGATGGATGCATGGGCTCAGTGTCGTGGGCGAGCGATGGTGGAAGAGGGGCTGTGTTACAACAGTCAGTCGTAACAAGCCATGTTTTTTGGAGGTGCACATTTAAATCACAATGTGGGGGGAACTATGGCATATGGCAGGGGTCTGTGCTCTGTGAGTGCTTTTTTATTTTTTTTTTAAATATTCTCACGATTGACCAACAAAGTCCAAAAGATTGACAAGTGGCTCACGATCGATGGGTTGGTCACCCCCGATGTAAAGTATGAAACTGTAACCGTGAAATAGCTGCGAGGATTACGAATGTGCAACCATCTTAGTAAAAATGTACATTTTGACAGTTCTTGTTTTGTGTTGTTTCTTTAGACCAGCTGGTGCCAGGCCTATAGAAGCACTGGCTCTTTATTTCCTGCTTTGTATGCACCAATCAGACAAATATTGTAGATGGTGATTTTGCTCATGATAACCACCAAAGGTCTTTGGGGTGCATTGGCTCGACCCTGTGAGCTCACACCTCAGCGCCACACCCTCTTGGCGAGCACACAAGTGGGCCGGTAGAACTGGTCTTTCTCATAAGCCAGACAACACTGACTGACGAGGGAGATGATCTCCTCAGCTGGGCGTGGTTAAAGAAATAATGTGTGTGGAGGCTCATGGACTTTTTTTTTTTTGTGGTTTGTCCCAGCTGGAGCTGCCATTGCAGACACTCACAAAAGACAGCTGAGTCACACCCTGTGGAAAGATCCTCTTTGCAGTGTAACAATAGCTCTAGTGTTCCTGATATTCCAATTCTCTGCCACTCTGTGGATCTTGCTTCATCCCATGCAAAAAAAAACATTTTTAGAAGAACAATAAAGACTCATTTCACAAATACAACAGCCTAGAAAAATGATTTTATTGTGTCAAACATTGTGTTTTACACAAACAGGCGAGATTAGAAATGTTATTATGCTAACTGGAATAAAATGAACTTGTGATGAGATTTCTCGTTTGGAGAAAACCTGTGTCATGAAAACAGGTCAGCCAGAAGCCAATCAGACTGTGAACTATGGCCTCGCTACTATGAATGATAATACAGTAATATGGAAGTGGCAGTGTGCAAGACATTATTGGAACTGCACATTAAGTGCTTTAGGCACACCTTGCAATCCAACCTACCTTGGTGTTCATAGCGTCAGCAAATGACATGTGGCTTATTTTTCCATCAGAGTTGAACAGCATTTGATCATTTTTACTTAAGATCAATCTACGAAGATGTTCAGACTTGTCTACACCCTTATCATCGAGCGGTTCCATTGACGCTCATTGTATTTGGCTCAGCGCCAACTTTCAAGTACTGGCAATCACCGGTTCCGTTTCTAACACATTTCATACGTAGAACAGATCAGTGTTGACAATTTAGTGACATGGACGTAGTGACATTAAGAGTGCGCATTTAAGTGTTTCTTGCGTCATGCATTTATTCAGTAATTAAATACAAGCGATCAACAAAAACGAAGTGTCCGCCGAGCAGGGGAGCGGGAGTGAGCTCCACCTACGTAACGCTATGCAATGCACATCTGAAAGTTCTAAATAAAAAAAAAAAAAAAATTCACAATGCAACCTAGCCCTTGACCAACATAGTCAAGAAGGCAGAGCGTGGGCACTCTCGGCTTCCGGGCAAAACATGCATAGGTGTCCAAAGTGTGGGGCAAGGGCAACAAAAACGCAGCAAAAGTGGAAAAATAGAGCAAAAAGGCATAATGTAACTAGAAAAAGATGAAATTGTGATAATAACTAATAAAAACACAGATTTGTATTTAAATATATGTATAATGTTGTTTTTATTATAAATTGTTTATTTTTAAAGAGTATATAAATATCAAAGGACAGCTGGACAGCCCTGACGTAAATAGACAAAGACAAATAGACGAGAAAAAGTAAACAATAAACAGTTTTATTTGGTCTAAAAAAATGTTGGCAACATTTTGGAGCGTCAATTTGTGGGACAATAAACATTTCAAAACGCACCTGCATTTTTTTGTCACTGGGGTTAAATAAAAAAGCTTCTTTGTCCAGTCATATTTTTTCATTGTTAACATTGTCATGTTAAAATCTTGTTTCGTCTTGCTCTTTTGGACCCAATCTCGTGCATCATCTCGTCTCGTGAGTTGGGACGCACACACGTTAGTGACTTGGAACATCTTTGTAGTAACTGTATCATATCTTAACTTGCATCATATGGAGGGCTGTTTATAATATTTTAGCTAATTGAAAATGTTGGAAGCAGCTCTCAGTATAACAGACATCATATCTACATCACTGGCCGCACAGTGGTCTAGTGGTTAGCACGTTGGCCAACACAGTAACAGCTTGGAGATCGGGAAGACCTGGGTTCGATTCTCCTCCTGAGCATTTCTGTGTGGAGTTTGCATGTTCTCCCTGTGTGCGCGTGGGTTTTCTCCGGGTACTAAATTGCCATAGGTGTGAATGGTTGTTTGTCTATATGTGCCCTGCGATTGGCTGCCGACCAGTCCAGGGTGTACCCCGCCTGTCGCCCGAAGTCAGCTGGGATAGGCTCCAGCATGCCCCCGCGACCCTAATGAGGAAGAAGCGGTATAGAAAATGGATGGATGGATATCTACATCACTGCAAACTACAACCACAATATTAAACAGTGTTATCATTATTAATTTACAGGGTGTCCCTAAACTCTGGACATAAAATATCCATACATAATGCACATACATTAAGCTAAAAAGTTTAATTTAATTAATAATTGATAAAAATACAAGAATTACGTATTTATTATTATATTGTGAATTTATCAAATAAACATAAAAAATAACATTTTAATGAATTATATATATATATATATATATATATATATATATATATATATATATATATATATAGTAATTTAACAATATATATTAAAAATAAATAAAAAAAATAAGAAATTAAATAAAAATAAGAAAATATTTATTTATATTTACTACATTATTTATGTTGTACACAACTCACAAAAAGACAATCAGCTTTTGGGTAATGTTCACGCTACAGTGATAGTCTCCCATGAAAGTAGGGCATTTAAGTAGAAACATGCAACAGTGATTTCCCTAATCTGAGAACAATTTCATGAAAGAAAAGCCAACAACAGTGGTGGGTTACCGCAACAAAAAATGTCACTGTCTCAATAACCTGTCATGTGTGCTAGAGCATCAATTGCAGTTTGACAATGACGTCTCATGCTGTTCAGAAGTTACTGGTAACTTATTGTCTAATGAGGCATGGCATCCCACGCTTCCTGAAGTGCGGTCCTCCTCCAGGTACGCATCCCGCCGAGCCCACTCCGCTGTGATTGGTCACACTCCCAAGCGCTCCCGAGGACTTCCGGACAGCTGCCGAGCCCCTTTTGTCTGATTGCTTACACAAAATAAACACAGTTAGGACACTGATAAATTGTTACTTACAGCTTGCTCTTCTGACTCTTCAACACGACCAAGTAACGTTGGAAAGCCATTTGACTTCAGCAACATTTTGGTGAATAGTCCAGCTTCGTATTGGCCCATGTTCATAAAACAGTCCTGTGTGAAATGCCGTTGACAGATGAGCATGGGAGTCAGCAACTCCAACCACTTCCGCCTGATGCTTTCCTCCTTAGGCACACCTGAACAAACATTTCCTGGGAGCCATTACTCGACGTGCTAACACCATGAACACAGCGAAGCAGAGCGGGGGTGCTGGGCATGCCTATATAAGGGAGTCCGGGTTGATTGGACGTCAATGGAACTCGAAGTTTAAAAAAACTGTAAAACACGATGCAAAACTGCTTTCAGGTCTCACTTCCAAATGCCCAAACCTCATTATCTGACGCATTGGCATCGTTTAACACGATTCTGTTACAATATTGTAACAGAATTTATAGGTCAGAAAAGGGGGAAAAGCATACTAGGTCCCTTTTAGCATCTCCAATATCACTGCCGGCCATCATTTCTGCTCAAAATGAATCAACTTTCATCAGAGAACACTGAGGCCCACTGGTCCCTCGTCCAGCGCAAATGCTCGCTGACCCATGCGAGACAATGACACCTGTGCAGTGGGCAGTGCCCTTGAAGATCGTCTAGCACGCAGACCATGCAGATGGAAACCGTTTCCAATGTTCTGATGTAACACTTGTTTGCTTCCTTTAAATGTGGCTGAACTTGAGTGGCTACAACATTAAGTGCATGTGCAATGGGAAGTATGTTGGTTAGCTACTTGATAGGGCCAAAATATCAGAAACATATTTTAGTATAGTTGTACACCACTGCAAACGACTCTACAACCATAACAATAATAAACACATCATCTATATTCTCTAATTATTTAGTCCCTCCTATTGTACAAGAGTACCTAATGCTGTGGCTATCATGAACATTATTCTTGTATGTATCTGTTGTCTATTATTGGGATGTAATGTGAGTTCATTTTAAAGAACGTTGCATGATTTATGTGATTTATGAGGACCACAACAACACAAGCGTCGAATGACGTCACCGCGCTCCACATCCACAAGGTTGGGCGGGGCTAGGTGGCGGCCAGGCGGCTCATCCCCCGGTGTCATGGCGTCCTAACAGCATCGGACTGAATGAGAGCAAAAACAAGCCTTTTTGTCTCCGAGGCCCGACACGCTATCGTCCTTCCCACAAGCCCACGTCGCGACCGAGGGGCTCGGCCTCGCTTTTCGTCACCCACGGCCGCCCTCCGGGAGCCCGAATACACTTGACTTTCAGCGTTAAATCTCCCGACGTGAACGGTGGAAGATGGCCGACCCGGCGGAGTGCACCATCAAAGTGATGTGCCGTTTCAGGCCGCTCAACAGCTCCGAGGTGACCAGAGGAGACAGATACATTCCCAAGTTCCAAGGGGAAGACACTGTTGTCATCTCGGTGAGTGAGATGTCATCCATAACGCTTTGTTGCCGACTTGATTGAGGCCCCTGGGGCTCTGTCGGCAGTACGCCATTTTTGATTGTCTTGTGGCTACGGTAGTTAGCGCCTTTAGCTTGTTAGCTGACGTTAGCAAGGCTTGACCCTCTCAAGCTGGCCGACAGGAAGAGGCTAATGGCGCCTCATGAGCTGCCTGTGGGATTTAATGAGTATAATTCGCTATCATAGCCGACGGCTGCTCTTAATAGCCCGGTTTAGAGTTCCTGCTGGACGGCTGTGTCACCAAATGTCAGCCATCGCCAGTAGCCGGGCCACGGCTGTCATTCAGCAAAGCCGAAACACTGGCACCGCATACATGTTAGCAGGGTTAGCATGCTACAGACGTTAAACACATTTATTGACAATTAAATCGTAAGTGATTGTTCATATGTTGAAGTGCAGATGCCAATCTGTTTACATGGGTGAGCGTTGGTTTGATTGTGGCTAACAGACACTGGGCTACCTGCTAGTTTAGCCAGCCTTGGCTAGCTGCCCTGTTTTGTTTTTTAATCAAATATTAAATTAGCTACACGGCTCGCCACATAACCATCATTTTCTTTTGACTTAAATCATATATCAACATTGGATTGTTTGTGTACCAAGTGTAGCCTGGGAAAAATCACTGGTGGTGATGGTAAAATGATGAAAATATTAACTGTGACGTCTCTGCAATTGTCTTTTACAAAAGTCCCCTGTCACAGTCAAACATATGTTTACCACTACAATACAGAATTTATAGCCTCAAAGATGCATTTTAGGTTACAGTCCAAAAGAATGGCGCTGTCTTTGACGTGATATTTGGCTTTATATGATGATTATTTACAGTAGTTGTTCATGACAATACAAATATGACAGTTAATGAGGTGTCATACCAAAATTTGGCGGTACTTGATGCTTTGTGATCATCAGTTCTTGTATTATTATTGCCACACTAAATTTCAGCCAGGGTTCTCACCCCTGCACCGATATACAGTATGTGGAAAGACTGATTGTTCCATCCATTTTCAGTAGGCTTTGTCCCCACTAGGATTACGGGTGGGCTGGAGCCTATCCCATCTGACTTTCTGTGAGAGCTGGAGTACACCCGACACACATTCCCACTCACATTCACGACAATGGATAATTTTGAGTCTCAAATTAGCATAACATGCATGTTTTTGGGACGTGGGAGGAAGCCGGAGTACCCGGAGAGACCCCACGCAAACACGAGGGCAACATAACATGCAAACTCCATACAAATGTTCCAACAGAGATTGAAACCTGGATTTTTGGACTGTGAGGCACTGCTGGCAGATGGAAGTACCTAACCTTCTGAGTGGTTCTATAAAATGGTGGTTAAACATTAGGCCTTGAATGCTCTTTGTGGACTTTGGTGCTTTGTAAAATGCACACCTTTTGAAAACGCAGCTTCATAACTAGGGGTGTAACGGTTCACATGGATGTATTGAACCGTTTCGGTTTTGCATGTTCGGTTCGGTCCACTTGCGTACCGTTTCGGTTATATTTATGCTATTTTTCTCATTAGATTTATTACTAGAGTGATCTAAGCGCTTCACGCGGAACTGAAGTCCTGGGCGAATTTCCGCAGTGTCAGGTACTACTGACTGAGGGGGAAGAACACTAGTAGCTTGCAGAATGACAAATAGCATCATGGCAAATGCAAGTGAGAAGCCTGAACTGGAAGACCCTCCCATCTCACTACGATCTCCTGTTTGGGAACACTTTGGCTTCCCTGTTAAAATTATGGATGGACAAAGGTTAGATAAATCCAAAGTTGTGTGTCGACATTGTTCCACGGATATCGGGTATGCTGCAGGAAACATGTCTAACATGTTCGCGCACTTAAAACGGCATCATCCGGCAGTGAGTGTTACATCTACAAGAAAGAAAATCAGCTTAGTACAAGCACCGATAACTTCAGCATATAAACAACCTCTAGCAAGCAACACTGACCGGGCCAAAGCAGTAACACATGGTGTTGGAGTTTTTATAGCCACGAGATTACATCCATATTCAGTTGTTGAGTGCGCTGGCGTTAAGTACAGTCATGGAAAAAATGATTAGACCACGTTCATTTTAATGCCTGTTACAACTAAAGGTACCTTTTGGTTTGGACAAATATAACAATGACAACAAAAATAGCTCATAAGAATGAAATTGTTTGGCAGTACAATGCTATAGCTATTCATGTAAGAACTTAAGTGATTTTGGATATTATCAAGAAAACCATTGATGTTGCTAGATATCGGCTTTTAAATTAAACTCTTATGAGCTATATTTGGTATCATCATTATATTTGTCCAAACAAATGTACCAGGCATTAAAATGGATAAATAATCTGAAGAACAAGGGTGGTCTAATCATTTTTTCCATGACTGTATATGATTAAAGTTCTTGAACCTCGCTAGGTAATACCATCACGGCCTCACTTTAGCCAGAAAGTTATACCAGCACTTTATGAAAAAGCTAAAAGTGACGTCTTCAACGAGCTATCACATGTGTCAGCTATTGCACTTACAACAGATGGTTGGGCTTCACGCGCAACAGAGAGCTATTTAACTGTAACCGTCCATTACATTTGGCAGTTTGTTTTATTATTATTTTTGTATTAAAAAAAAAAAGAGTTAGCATTTTTTAAAAGCATTTTAGGTCATTTTTTTCTGCTTTTTTTTCTGCTTTTTTTTTTTTTTTTTACAAAAATTAACCGAACCGAGCACTTAAAGAAACTGGACCTAACTGAAATTACACTTAGTGTACTGTTACACACCTATTCATAACACGCAATCGTCATGGTGCTTCATGCTTTGAATGTGTCGATTAAAAAAAAACAAATGTTTCCTGGCCTCTGTAAAGCAATGTAATTGTACGTCGAATAAATCACTATATTGATGAACAGAGGCCAAAATGTGGGGGGAAATGTGCGTTTTTAAAAAACAAAACAAAACCGTGTTCGTGTGGACATAAAAAAAAAACAGTATTTAAAAAAAACAAAACAGGTGAATCACAGAAACCGCTCATAGTGTCTGATGCTAAGCAGTAAATACTTTGACTTAGGGGGTATACTGTGAAAGTGGCTCAACAAACCCGGGCTTTGTGCTTAAGATGCAGATCAACAAAACCTAGGTTCCCTAGCTTACCACATACTCAGCTTTGTAGTCCAATAACCATCAGCATTGTAGTCCAATAACAGCAACTTACCCCCCACTTGGTCTCGTAAGTCCAGTTCTGGTCAGAATTCCGTGATGAAGAACGTAGTTCCACTTGTTGCTGGGGACAATTAAGTAAAGACTTTGGCTTCTCAAAACAATATGCGTATGTGCCGAGCGTTTTGTGAGGTTTGTGTTTTTGAGAAGGCATTTTTATGATGCAGATGTTTTAATCTTTTAGAAGCCAAACTCTTTACTTAATTGTCCGTAGCAACTAAGCGGAACTATGTTCTTCATCACAGAAATCTGACCAGAACTGGACTTAGGAGGACGTAGCTGTTATTGGACGACAATGCTGATGGATATGTCATACAACTTCATGTCAAAAAAATCCAAATTATCCCTTTAAGTCAACACTGGTTATTATACAATCTATACCCTGCTAGTCTTTTCATTTATCAGTGCTGAACATTGCACTACTTTGACATATTAACACTTACCCATTTGAAATATCAATAAATATGATCAACAACTGCCTCTTTAAAATCTTTGAAATATGTCGATATTCAGGGTTTCCTGCATGCGACTTCCTCCGCTTCTGCGTCTGCAATTTTTTTTTTTATTATGACAATTTTTTTGACTTATTAACTTATTTATTTAACGTTTTTCAGCAAACAGCAGAACATTAACCGAGAACATTGCATAACTGTTAACTGTTTTAATGATAAAGTTGTTGAGAGCACTTAAACGGACAGGCTAAAAAAGTTACTAAATCGTTTCGGATTGTGTCGTTCTAAATGAACCAATATCGTCCTTGAATTGTATTGGCAGCCACGAATCATGATATGAATCGAATCGTTATTAAAAGGAATCGTTACACCAGGCAGGCTGAGTACTCATGCAAGGACTGCTGTGACATATACTGTACGTCTGCAAACATTGGCCGAGTTAATATTTCATATTGCATTTTATTCCTGATGCACGGCTCAAAAAGTGAGCAAATGAAGCCTATTCTCTCGGCTGAAAAAATATATCTCTCATACAGAACATAATCAGAGAATGCTAGCAAATCTGTGCGATCTCAAAGTAGCCACTCACCGTCGTAGTGCTGCCTGAACTGTTTTTGCTCCCATGTCCACTGGTTTTTCAATAAATGGTGACACCATATCCAAATGAATTACACAGTGAAACAGCGGCGCTTTCATAGCCGATTTTAAGCTGAAAGTCTGGATATAACCTGGTTGACGTTATTGATAATATATAATATAAAACCAATTCATCCATTCCAGAAAGCCAAAAACGTAAACACAGAACATGCAGAAAAACAATTGAAATTTTATATAAATGATGAATGAAAGGAATAAATGAACACTTTTCATTGAAGACATTATTGTTGCCAAAGACACGATGTGGCAGTGAGATTAACACGGACACCACCTTCCTGTTTTGCTATGAGTTATTTATTGAAATCAATAGTAGGAGTGTGACGATATATCGCAATATTTTATCTTCCGATCGATTATCGATATGCGTTAGTTCCTTTTGCACGATTCCTTGGTGGTCCGCTAGGAGCGCGCCTTGCGGGAGTGGTGGGAAAGTCGGCGGAAGTCGGCAGGCAAAGATGACACACAACGGGGGAGAACATGGCAGACACGAGCAAAAAAACAGAAGTTGAAAGATGCACCGGTAGCCTACAAGTCAAAGGTGTGGATACATTTCGGGTTTTACAGTACTGATGATGGAACAAAGCTGGAGAAGGACTTTGCTATATGCAAGAACTGTTTCACAAAAGTTAAGTACACTGGAAACACAACAAATATGCACAGCCACTTGCAGTGCCATCACCCTGAGCTAGTAAGCCAAAAAGCCGTAGCTGTTAGCCTGACTCCTGGGCCTGGCCAGACCAGCATGGGGGCTCTACTTCAAGCAAAACTCCCTTTCAACTCCCTCAGGTCAAAGTCGATCACTCACGGCATATTTGTGTATATTTGTAAGGATCTGCGGCCATACAGCTATTCTAAATCAACCATAGTAATTGCTCAAAGGGAGATAAAGCAATATGAAGATGTCCCTTCTCTTCCACTCACTAAGGATCCGCTGCTGTGGTGGAAAAGTCAAGCGCATGTGTGTACCCTCTTCTTTCCAAGCTGGTACAAATGCATTTGTGTATTCCTGGGACAAGTGTAGCAGCTGAAAGGGTTTGTTTTTCAACTGCTGGGGACATCAATGTCCAAAGAAGTGTGCTGATCCCTGAACATGCTGACCAGTTGCTCTTTCTCAAGAAAAACATGCATGTGCCTGTGTAATATGGACATGTGTCTGTCCAGTCAGTTTTGCAAAAAGTTTATTGTAGTGTTAGTGTTCAAGTTCTCAATAAAAAAAAAACCCTGCACTTTTTGAAGCATTTCATTTCTAACTGTTAATATTGCTATATAATTTAAGCTTATTTATCAGATTTCGTTGGTGGCTCTCTCAAAATGTGCAGGTAGATGCCTTGCAGTAATTTTGCACTTTACAGCAGTGTTACACAGAAATGTTGTCACTATTAATAAAATAAGCTATGGGTTTGTTACTGAAATGTTGCACTACAATAGTGTCTGTTAGAAAGACACTCATTTGTTTACAGGAATGTTGCAATAAGTGGCTGTTAAGAAGACACATTTGTTTACAGAAATGCTGTACTAAAATATTCTCGCTGTTAAGACAGATTGTGTTGAAGTGATAGTGCCAAATAAACACTTAATTTTTTCATTTTAAATTTTTTCATTTTAAAATATCTGTTTTCCTCTTTAATAGTAGTATCATAGATTGATTTTCTGACCAATGTATCGATAATCACTGTATCTCCACATCGTGAGATAATCGTTATCGTGAGCCTTGTATCGCGATTGTTCCCATCCCTATTTCTCAATAATTGTCAGGTAAATAGATGCCTTTTTTTCCATCTGAGGAAAATAAAACAACCTTAAGTTCGTTGCTAATCCAAAACAGCAGCACGTGCCGAGGTATGACAACAGTCTATCATATTTATTCAAAAGTGGAATCTGAGCGCATGTTGTACATTAGTTTGCTGCGCGGTATTAAAGGTGGTCTTGTGGCGTGTTTGGTACCTGGTCTGTAAATATTTCTCATAGCTGCAGTGTAGAAAATGTGAAACTGTGTCAAACCTCCACCATGGCGTCCTGTACTGAAGAGTGGTCGTGCTGTCTGTGTGGGAGTCGTAGTGAGGGTGAGGTTCACAGACACACCACACAGTTGCTGGCAAAGACGCCCCACAGTGGAGCAGCTGAACATTAATAGTGCTCCATACTGAAGTGTTTTAGTTGTCAAAGGCCGTTTGAAATTGTGCCGTTTCTTCGCTGTGATTTCTCTCTATGAAAAGAGAGGAAAATATGAAAAAGAGGAAAATATCTGGGTGCGTCCAGGTGAAGCTGTATTGCTTGCATCTAAACTGCTGATATATCACCATGTGTTTTGCTTGGCAACAAAGTCCACTGAGATTTCTCCCATTGTGCAACGTGACTCATGTTTGAACAGTATCATCATAAGGCCATCAGGAAGTGGCGAGCAGGTCCTTTCAAACAGCCCTGCTCACTCTAATGATATTTTCATTTTGGCGTGTAATCCCATTAGACACAAGTGTAGGTAAGGCCAGTTGCAGCAATGACAATGAGGATTTGACAAACCCACCGACTCACTATTGTTTGCTGCCGATGTCTGCTGTGGCTGATAGTGGTGCCGCGTGTCACCTGTGGGCAGGTTTTACATGCAGGAAGAGAATGACAGGCCAATCAGCGATTGACATGAGAATGCCTGTTTACTGGAGATTATGAGCTGTGGTGCATATCAAAGGTGATGTAGCTCCAGTGGTCTGAAAATTAGTCCAGTACTATGCAAAAGAATTGGGTCACGGCTAGCTTTAATGACCTTTTCACCACGGGCTCATTGATAGTAAAACAGCAAATACAAAAAATTATTTGCATAAAACCTTGCACTTACAGTACAGGTTCAGTGAAGAAAGCATATAATTTTGGTGAGAATCTGGATAGACATACATGATTTTGATTTTCACTGAATGAGGAGGCCTGCGTTCCACTGAGTGCCATTCTAGTTTTGTACATTTATAGCATTGCAAAAACAACACATCATGGTTACCAAAGACTTTTGCATAGTCAGTAATGTATGTTATTAATCCATATTTTATTCATGTGCTCAAAATCCTGCACTCAGCAACTATGGTTAGAAGATGCCTGCTAACATGACAGATTCTTTTGCTATGAACGTAATTCTGATCATCTATATGCTATACGTCATCAGATCTTTTGTACGGTTTAAACATTTGACGTGGGCTTGCGTGTCAGAACATGTACATATGTGTGATTGTAATGATGGGTTTCAGTAAACAATAAGCTGCGTGTGGCTCTTGTTGATGTTCCTGTCAAGCAATATGCTGACTCTATATGTTTACAGAGTTGACAATGTTACCAAAGTGTTTACGTTTATGGATTATTCAGAGGCTAACTGCTAATTGAGCCACCCCATTTTCAGTGCTTATAGAAGAATGTTGACATTGACGTCATATTGAAAATGTTGATCGTGGACATGCAGTACAATGGTGCCTTCTTGGCATGGAGTCACACTCAGCTTGGTGAAGACAACATGAGTCCACATGGAGTCCAAACACCCAAAGACAACCTATCTGAGTTGAACCTTGGAAAACCTTGCTTTCACTCGTCACTTGGCCCTGCATGCATTTGCAGCCGTAGAGTATATTTCTAGAATAATTATAGTGTGCTTTGAAACCCAGGCATATGGAATATCAATGTCAGCAACAGTCCAAAGATCTTTTTTTTTTTTTATTTTACCAGAGAGATGTTTGCTTTAAAGGGTCCCTGACATGATTAATCAACTTTGCTTAGTTATGTTATTTTTTTGTAATTATGTTCTACATCGTTCGATTTTGAACGGTAAATTCGCAAAAACATTTATAGTTGATGGCGCGAGCAATGACAAACTTGCTCTCGTAGCTCAGCCTAATTTCCGGAAGTGACATTGGGGTAACACCTCATCTAAAGCAGAGTAAACAAACTCTTCTCGAGGTAGAACATCTACTTGGTTCAGTATATTTTTCATAAAAATAGTAGTCATGCCAAAATGCTGTGTTGCTTCTGGATGTTGACAGTGTTTGAGTGATACTTTAAGTTTTTGTTTTCAAAGATGAAGGTTTAAGACAACTAGGGTTGCAGTTGTCGAATATTTTAGTAATCAAGTATTCTACTGAAAATGTTTTAGATTGAGTAATCAGAAAAAACACATTTTCCGCGAGATTCCGTATTTTAACAGTAAATTCCTTTTTTATTTGCCCATTCCGCGATTCCGTTAATGCGGAAATCATAGGACCCTATTCGTCCTCTGCGTTGGTGACGTAAGCACGTTGGTGATGAAAGCGATTCCTCAAAGCAGAAAAAAAATACTTGATTATTTTTTGTAATTGAGGTACTCAAATTATTTGAGGAATCATTGCACCCCTAAAGACAACAATGGACAAAGCAAGTGCAGGGAACGAGAGACAGATGGATGCCCACCTCGAGTTCTTTCCTTTGCAATGATCATTTCACTGACCACTGCTTCAGAGGAACACCTTTACAAGAAGCATTTGACTTGAAAGTATGGTATAAACGCATTTTGAAAAAGAATGCTATTCTGTCGGTACACGGGAAAAAAAACAAGACAAAGAAAAACGACCAGTAACTCAAAGTTGGCACGAGAGGAAGTCATGTCTGGTTTACATAAAGGCTTCTAAACACCATTCCACGATAGCGACAAGGCTGCAACGCATTATACATGCTATATAAACAGACAGCGATAGCTTAACTGGCGGGGGCGGTGCGGCGGCAAACATTCATCCTCGACATGCGGCCACATGTACTATAACACAGGCTACAAAAACCCCATTATGCTCAAGAAGCCAATTTAAAACAATAATTGAAGGATAAGCAACTCCAGAGTAATTTACACTGCAGGCGGCCAGTCTTCATCTCCATGTCTTAAGTCTGTAAGTTCTCTATTTCATCTCCAAATGTTTCTTCCTCCTCAAATTATTGACATCTCTCATTGTAAACATCCTCTGCCTCGATGACGTCACTTCCGTAAATTAGGATGAGCTGCGAGAGCTCGGTCATCATGGCTGGCGCCCTGAACTATAAATGTAATTTTTGCCAATTTCCCGTTCGCTTTCAAAAATGTTTGTAATTATGCACTACATCATTATTATATAACTTATTTAAGCAAAGTTGATGAAGTGTCAGAGACTCTTTTTAAAACTTGAACGAGTAACCTTCAGGAGATTGATGTAGACTGATGTTCTTTGTCACCTGCAACACAATACAATTGAATAGGAATCGTCATTAGTGCATCACAGGAAAAGTGAAATAAGCACGTTGTCACTGAATTTATTTTTGTCTCTGCAAAAGACTATCTCTAAGGTTGACCGAATATTCCAAAACATTTCATTTGTAATGGTCCTCACTCTGAATTTCTCTTGCAGAGCAAACCGTACATGTTTGACCGAGTTTTTCAGTCCAGCACAACACAGGAACAAGTCTACAATGCCTGCGCCCAAAAGATTGTAAAAGGTGAACATCTTTCTTACCTATCACACTACAATTGGAGTCCACATGAGTGAATACTGTATTTTAATGTCTATGCGTTGTCTTGTAGATGTTCTGGAAGGATACAATGGAACAATTTTTGCCTATGGCCAGACGTCCTCTGGAAAGACACACACCATGGAGGTGAGGATGAAAATGTGTAAATATAAAGGCCCTCTTTCACCGTGTTACAAGTTCAAATGTTGGCCATTTTTAGGGGAATCTCCATGACACAGACTCAATGGGAATCATCCCCAGGATAGTTCAGGACATCTTCAACTACATTTATTCCATGGATGAAAACCTGGAATTTCATATCAAAGTAAGTGGAGTCAAGCTATGGATGTTCACTGCAAAATGCAACCCTTAATTTAAAGCTAAAAAACTGGTTCTGGTGTCAAACAAGTGGCTTCTCATCTTTTTAATTACCAAGTTTGTCCTGTGACGGCACTCTAGTCATAAGAAATTGAAATTGATAAAACATAGTTCTATTTTTGTGGGGGGTTTTTGTATTAGCATCACTCAGAAAGTTTTGTCTTACTATGTGATTAACACATGGCTATAGTAATACTCTTGTTAAACCTTGAAACATATGTCCACATTTTGATGATCCCCTCCTCTTTTTTCTGTTTACAGGTTTCCTATTTCGAAATTTACTTAGACAAGATCCGGGACCTTTTGGATGGTAAGCGGCTTCACGTGGAAGAATGTACCAGACAATGTTCCAGACAATTGTACTCCAGCTTAATTATTATTTTCATGCACTTGAAAAGCGTCGTAATTGGCTCATTCTCTATTTTAAAATTATTAAATAAGCAATACAGGTAGTCCTGGGGTTATGTACGAGTTCTGTTCCTCGACTGTGATGTAAGGGTAGTTTTGTTGTAAGTTGAATCTTGTACCTAAATTATATTTTACCACCTAAATGAACAGCAAAGTTACTCACACTCTACACACAACACATGAAGGACATATAAAATGTAATAGTAAAACACAAAATACATGAAACTGTATTAAAACGCGAACAATTCTTGACTTTTATCCTTGTGTACGGCCCTATAAAATCAATTTTATTTTCTCTCAAATTCCATTTTGTTTTTTTTTCCCCAAATTCCAAAATACATTTTTTAAACTCCACTTTTTTTTTTTTTTTTTTTTACCTTTTACATATATTTTACCAGCACAGAGAGTGTACTTTTGTAACAGTAAATAAAATGTCCATTAATTCAATGCAAAATTTCTTCCATTTATTGATGCAATACATCACTGGCCATTTTTGCCCAGTAATTCAGAAATGGATTTACTGTAGCTTGCTAATGGCATAGCAGCCTCTGCACACATTACTACAAAATCCTCAACAAACTGTAATGCCTGTGCTTGTGGTTAAGACTTGGTCACCGAAGCAATTCCAATTGCGTTATTAATGTAAGATATTTTTTATGACACCCTTTTTTGTTTACACAATTACAGTATGTGGGGAACAGCGCTCTTATTTTGAAGGCAGGAAGCGTGTTGTGTGTGTTGAGAATGTCTGACGATTAAGACGAGCTGGGCGCAAGAGTAAATGTGCCTGTCATCCTTATTTCCCTCAGAACTTGCACAACGTCAGCAAGCATCGTAAGATGCACCACTGTGTAAACACAATCATGCAGCCTGAGTCGTACATACACAGCCACACCAGCATGCTCTGCTAAACTAAGCTAACCCGGCTGGCTTCCATTCACGCTCCATAAGAGGGGAGTTTCTAAGTGTTTTCGCCAACTTTTTACGGTGTTTCAGGTCGCATGTTTAGTTTGGGTGGACGGATTAGTGTTTGATTAGTGTTTCTGAAGAGATTCTCCCACGATTGAATGGTCTCCCGGGGAAATACTTCTCCACACAAACGTTCCTTCTCCTCACGATGACAGCATTTAATTCACATATAGTCGTGCTCAAAATTATTCATACCCTTGCTAATTCTTGTGATTTTTTTTTCATTTAGTGATGAAATGTATGCATTTTTTCAAATTTGTGAATCAGTTATAGGTGAATAACAATTTGAAATCATGACAACAATACAAAATTCAAGGAAATCTCCATTTCAGGAGTATTTTATTGATGCATTCCCAAAAAATGCCATGTTCAAAATTATTCATATCCTCGTCCATTGTCTTCCTTTAATAGTCAATAGCATAGCCTTTGCTCTTTATCACTGCTTCGAGACGGTTCTTGTATGTGTCCGCAAGCTTCCTGCATGTCTCTTGTGGGATGTTGGCCCATTCTTCCTTGGCAAAAGCCTCAAGCTGGGTCAGGTTGGTCGGTTTCCGAGCCATCACTCTGGTCTTCAAGTGATGCCACAAGTTTTCAATTGGATTTAGGTCAGGACTTTGACTTGGCCATTCCAGGATGTTGACAATATTGTCCTTGAACCATTTCTTCACTACCTTGTGTTTAGGGTCATTGTCTTGCTGGTACATCCAGTTGTGGCCAAGCTGAAGTTTCTCAGCAGATTGCTTCACATTTTTGTCAATGATCCTAAAGTATTCCTCCTTTTTCATGATTCCTTGGACCTTGACAAGATTTCCTTTGCCACTGGAGGAAAAACATCCCCACGGCATTATGTTTCCACCACCATACTGACAGTGGGCACAGTGTTCTTTGACCTCTAGTCTTCTCCTTTCTTCCTCCAGACATATTGAGCATCCATATGGCCAAATAACTCCAACTTTGTCTCATCAGACCACAGAATAGTTGACCAAAAGCTGGGATCTTGCTTCAGATGACGTCTAGAAAAGGCCAGGCGAGCTTCCAGATGTTTCTTCTTGAGCAGTGGCGTCTTCCGAGGTCTACGTCCATGGAGACCTCCTCTGTGCAGGTGTCACTCGATGGTGGACCGTGACACCTTTATCCCTCCCTGGTCTAGTGTTTTAATTAGGTTGGTTGTGGTCTGTGGGTTCTTGTTGACCTCTTGGCAGATTTTCCTGGCAAGTTTAGGCGACACCTTACACTTCCTGCCACGCCCATTGAGGTTTTTAACAGTGTTGAACCTCTTGTGCTTGTTGATGATGCTCTGAACGGTTGCCACAGGGACATCATACTGCTTGGAAATGGCCTTGTAACCCTTTCCTTCACTGTGAGCACATACAAGACGCTGACGTAGGTCCTCGCTGAGCTCATTCTTCATGATGATCATGATGACCAGAAATTGAGAATGACCTGAACACTTTTCCCCTATTTATACTCTTCTGGAAAGAAGTCTTATTTAGTTTTTAGATCAGTGTTTAACATTTGGTCAACAATATTAAGGGTTTTTTGTTCCATTGTGACACCTTGAAGTAACTACTGGAGAAACATTACCACATTTGGCACATTTTATTTGAAATTTTGTCAGGGGTATGAATAATTTTGAACATGGCACTTTTTGGGAATCCATCAATAAAATACCCATGAATTAAAGATTTTCTTGAATTTTGTATTGTTGTCATTCTTTCAATTGTTGTTCACATACAACTCACACGCCAACTTGAAAAAATGCATTCATTTCATCATTAAATGAAAAAAATCACAAGGATTAGCAAGGGTATGAATAATTTTGGGCACGACTTGTATGTTAATTTTCGCAAGCTTCCGTGTTTAACTCTAGATTTAGTTTTTATTGGCCAATTTCGCAATTCCGTCCACGATTCTGTTAACGCAGAAATTATAGGGCCCCTACCTGTGGTTGTCTTGCACTCTGGGTGGTGTTGCAAGGAGTGAGAGACGGGCCTATTGGAGGAGGTCTCAATAATGACACCACTACACTACTTATGCTGTTATCACTTTCCATTTCATAGGACCAGATCCTTTCACATGTTCAAAGATACCATCTACAGTATATTCTTCATGATGGTTGCGACGTTTCAGCAGCTTGGACTATGCATGCAGCCAATGTTGATTTCTCCACGGAGAATCTTACAATGTCTAATTTCACTTTCAAGTTTATGCTCTGCCACCAGACGAGTCTGCCTCACTGTCTTGGAAAGTCATAATGGAGTTGAAACTTAAAAGTTAAATTAAAAGAAGAAATTTAACTTAAAAAAACAAAAGTGACGTTGTCCTTGATATCAGTGTTGTGACGGACTATGTATTGCTGTCTCACTGTACAGGTACCCATCCGCTTATGTATGACTCCCCTGCTTGCACGTAACTAGTTATTTTTCTGTTTGTAGAATATTAATAATTAATGGCATGACAGTACGTACGAAACCACGAAACGGTGACACACAGAATGCCATAAACTGAGGACCACCTGTTGTATAGTGATTTAATTCAGCAAAAAAGCCAAGAGATAGTGGTCAAGTGTACGTCTTTGACACATGTTCTTGTTGTCTTTCTTACCAGTGTCAAAGACCAATCTTTCAGTGCATGAAGACAAAAACAGAGTACCATATGTTAAGGTGAGACTGAACCATCAGCCACATATCAGCCACAACTGGCTGAACCCGTTAAAAATATGCCACTAATAGTGTCTGCTGTCTCCTTGTGACAACAGGGCTGCACTGAGCGCTTTGTGTGCAGCCCGGAGGAGGTCATGGACACCATCGATGAAGGCAAATCCAACAGACATGTAGCAGTCACAAGTAAGATATCAGTCCACTAGTCTCTGTGAAGCACTTGCTGCTGTGTGAAGGTGTTGAGATGGATGCCTCCTTTCCTCAGACATGAATGAGCACAGCTCCAGGAGTCACAGTATCTTCTTAATCAACGTCAAGCAGGAGAACACTCAAACAGAGCAAAAGCTCAGTGGCAAGCTCTACCTGGTGGATCTGGCTGGAAGTGAAAAGGTACACAGCAAATGACATTCAATGACTTCTTGAGCGTGTTGCGCTAATGCATGTCTATGATGCTCAGGTCAGTAAAACGGGAGCCGAGGGAGCTGTGCTGGACGAAGCAAAGAACATCAATAAGTCTCTGTCGTCCCTCGGGAATGTCATCTCGGCCCTGGCTGAAGGAACGGTCAGTACCTCAACTTCCTCCCTCACAATAAGTGTTTGTGATAAACTCCCAAAAACTGATAGTCTTGTCCCTCCAGGTGTGTGTCTGAACCAACACCATTCATACATCCAGTGGTCCATTGGCTTGTAAAGATAACGCTTCCCCCAGCAATGTTTTTTGGCGCTGTGGCCACAATTTCACACTTTTCACTTTGATAAATGTTTATTTTGTTTAGTATACACCCTGGGCAATCAGCCTCTGGTGTTACAGTGGTCCACTAAAACAAACGACCATCTGTATGCTTATCTTGGTCATGAATAAGCGTAGTGGTGTTAGTGTGTGGACATAAATTATTTTTTGCAGCCAGATCATTTAACATGTAAACCCTTGGGTTTGGTCTGAAAAAAAAGCTAATTAAAATCTGATCCTTTACTTTTTTCTGCCTCAGCATGGTTGTGTTGTAGTCTTGTTGTCCTTCACCTCAGCTTGGCCCTCCAGCTGTCCTGCTGCTGAAGCAAATATGAGCTAATTATTTGGGCGGGAGCATCAGCGAAGTTGGCAGAATAAGATCCGCTCACCTCTGACACTTAATTATCATTAAAAAGGAGGAGCGTGGAAAACATATAGCTAAGAGGGGCCTTGCTTGTCACTACAAGTTCTGAGGTTGAACGTGTGATTTATACGCACAACATTGAAGAGTTTAAGTGAAGACGAGTGTAAGATCAGAGCATCATTGACACACGTGCATCTGTTTGTATTGGCAAGGCCTATATCCCGTACCGAGACAGCAAGATGACCCGTATCCTGCAGGACTCGCTGGGTGGTAACTGTCGAACCACTATTGTCATCTGCTGCTCACCTTCCTCCTACAATGAGGCTGAAACCAAATCCACTCTCATGTTTGGACAAAGGTTGGCAGAAAATAATTTTTTTGAATGAATGCTCTGCCAATTAGTTGTATCTCACATTGCACATGTGTTGTGTATTGAATCTTGTGTAATTCTTCTATCCATACAGAGCAAAGACCATCAAGAACACTGTCACGGTAAACATTGAGTTGACAGCAGAACAGTGGAAGCAGAAATATGAGCGGGAGAAAGAGAAGAACAAGACCCTCAGGAACACAATCACCTGGCTGGAAAATGAGCTCAACCGCTGGAGAAATGGTGAGGTTCTTCCGGACTTCTGAATAGGGTTGGATATTGTTAACATGTTATAATTATTATTATATATATTGCCAAATCGGTACTTGAAATGTGAATCGGTGAATCGGTACTTGAACTTGTCAAAAATAATTTGTACATAATTTTTAAACCGATTTTTATGACATACAGGTAATTGAAATACAGTAGACGCCCCTACAACGTAAATAATCCGTTCCGAGAACCTTTGTCATAGGGTTTTTATGTTATAGAAGGCGTAAAATACATGTAAATAGCCTAATCCGTTCCAAGATCTTCCCAAACTCACACCTTTAACACTTCAAAATATTCAAAGTCCACCAAATATGGTGGGAAAATATAAGACAATGTTAACATAAAGATAGTACAGTAACATTCCAATATAAAATAAGGTAATAAGATTACTGTAAATGAGTAAAACTGAAAAACAAAAACAATCTTACTGTTCACGAGATGTCTTGATCAAGAGCACACGCACTACAAGATAATGCTGTGTGCAAAATTTGAATTTGTAAGTTAATTGTTAAGTTAGTTTAAGGGCGACTACGAAGATGAAGGAGGTTGAAGGGCAAAGCCTGTCTCTCACACAAACGTGCTGTATAAGTCAGCCAAGAGATGAGAAAATACATGTAAATAGCCTAATCCGTTCCAAGATCTTCCCAAACTCACACCTTTAACACTTCAAAATATTCAAAGTCCACCAAATATGGTGGGAAAATATAAGACAATGTTAACATAAAGATAGTACAGTAACATTCCAATATAAAATAAGGTAATAAGATTACTGTAAATGAGTAAAACTGAAAAACAAAAACAATCTTACTGTTCACGAGATGTCTTGATCAAGAGCACACGCACTACAAGATAATGCTGTGTGCAAAATTTGAATTTGTAAGTTAATTGTTAAGTTAGTTTAAGGGCGACTACGAAGATGAAGGAGGTTGAAGGGCAAAGCCTGTCTCTCACACAAACGTGCTGTATAAGTCAGCCAAGAGATGAGCGTAGGCGGTGCCCCGATATTTAACCAATGAGATGAGAGTGGAGGCGGTGCCCCGAAAATCAGCCAATGAGATGAGAGTGGAGGCGGTGCCCCGAAAATCAGCCAATGAGAGCGTGAAGCGTCAGCAGGCGTCACCAAGTGTTAGTCTGAACTTGCACCAACTTGAGGCATAAATAAAGTTGATTGAAAAAAGAAAAAAAAACTTGCACCGGCTTGACGCTTTACGTTATATGGAATTTCTTCCGTAATACGATGCAAATACTTTACATAAATTCTTTACGTTCAGTGGAATTTACGTAAAAGGTTTGTTATGCGAGGTACTACTGTACTTCAATAATATAAATAAGTGATAACTAAGCAATAAATTCACCAATATGAAATAAAATCCACAACAAATTGACATAATTATCGCAGCAATACAGAATACAGGGAAAGCAGAAAAAACGAGTTTTGCAATCTTTATGTTCAGAATTCTGCTGTTCATGATGCACCTTTTGATTGATCGCTATGGCGTAATGTGTGTGTTGGGTTGCAACTGAGCATTACTGTTGCTGTGTTAAAGTGAAATTGCCGTTTTTGGGGGAATTTTGCTCATCATCCCGAATCCTTACGTAAGATATGAACGCGTCTTTCTCTTTTCTCTAAAAAAACAGATAAAGGGACAGCTCATTACTGCACGTAATGGGGGACACCTAATTCACAGACAAAGACCGCTATTAAAACACCTCCAAAAACCCCCAACAAGGTTTTATGGTTTCATATACATGCTGTAACCATGTAGTAACGGGTACATTCATGATAACATATAATACTTACAGTATTTTGCCGTAATTTGGCCCTTTTCAGCATTACCGTAACCTTGCTGGGCACATGGATTTCACATAGCAACATAGAAACAAACACTACACCTAGCATTAACTTTTCCAAATTCAAATATAAAAACACAGCAGCAGTAGCAGCAGCTCCAATATGTAGTGTTACGTTTTGGTAGTCGCCTGAGGCACTGAGTGTGTGGTGAAGCTAGTAGCTGACCGGTGTGGTGTGGCAGGGTGTCAATATGCCAGTAACATAGTTCAGTCAGCACAACAATGTTGATAATAATAACAATGTCGCTGTACAATGTTCCCTCTAATTTTTTTAATTCCTTGGACCTCTGTGAGCGCACCTGTCCAAAACCTGAGAACTGAGAACTTCCATTCTGTCATATTTTGTGTATTACTGGTTTCAAACAGACGGCAAGGAGGATTCCACTATGTAGCTGTAGCTTTCTTTATTCTATACCACCGACAAAATAAGCCATGGTCTCATACAATTTATCATCTGAATCTTGTAGAAAACCCCTAATTTATCATTTTATTTTTGTTTACCATATTATATTGTTAATTAGGTAAACCTTAATTTCCTTATTTGACTTTCTCTTTCTGTTTTAAAGCAGCCTGTTGTGCACTATTTTATCCTGAACATTTACTTGAAATTGATGCTTGTTTGTCTTGTGTTTACTTTTATCAAAATTTTTAAAAAAATGTAACTCTCAATCGAGCTTTCAGTCCCTTCAGCAACACAAACTCGGTGTAACACTTCCTGTATGTGGTATGTCGAGCCATCAAAATAAAAGACAGGCAGTAAAACATGCACAGTTACGCCACACATTCAGTCCACACTTTTTACTCAGTACTCACTTTTTACTCTTTTTATATCTTTAGAACGTACAGAAAAGAGATGTGTTCATGTCTCACAAGGATTGTGGATGATGGGCAAAATAAAAAAAAAAAAGTGCAGTTTTCCTTTAAGGTCGGCACGAAAGTTTTTAAAAAGGGTGTCAGACTCTGTGTGTCTGTCAGGACGGTACATTACATACAAGACGTTGCTTGCACAATATCACCTTCAAGCTGTTGTTGCAGATGGCTGAGTCTGCATGAGGCACCGATTGCTACTTTTTTCGGTCTGGTTGAGTTTACGTTTGCACTGGTGCCATTAAGATACCAATTTTTGCTATCTACATCCTTTCTACTGAATGGCTGTGATGACATTCCTGAATGTACTCAGTCATGTGTATATTTACAACTTCCCAGGTGAGAGTGTGCCGGTGGAGGAGCAGTTTGACAAGGAGAAGGCCAATGCAGAGGTGCTGGCGCTGGACAACATCATCAACGACAAGCCCGCGTCCACGCCCAACGTGCCTGGCATCCGCCTCACCGACGTGGAGAAAGACAAGTGTGAGGCCGAGTTGTCCAAACTCTACAAGCAGCTGGATGATAAGGTGAGGAAGAATGAAAAGAGCAACCTTTGGCTGTCATGCCCCTGCAGAGGAACATCTAAAATTAAGATAACTGCCGAAGTTCCTTTTTTTGTTTATAGGGAGCTTTTTTTGCCGTCTGTTTTGGATGAAAGACTTGTTTTGGAATATTAATTTCTCAGCTGTCTTTCACCTCCCACCCTGGCTCGGTACGAGACACGCTGTGAATGCTAATGCTGTTGCACGTCTCCTGTGTGTAGGATGAAGAGATCAACCAGCAGAGCCAGCTGGCCGAGAAGCTGAAGCAGCAGATGCTGGATCAGGAGGAGGTGAGTCCTGGACCCTTCATCCAGGGGAAAGAAAAAAAAATGTCTGAGCTGGAAGACATACTGTGTAGTATTTTACACTTCTTTTCGAATTAGTGAAAGGGTATCGCCAATAAAAATGTAAATTATTATCTAGGGCTGCAACAACGAATTGATAAAATCGATAGTGTTTGCAAGGAATTTTATTATTGATTCGTTGTGTCACGCGATTTATGCTAGCTGACTAAAATAAAGTAAAAAAAAGTCACCTGCAGAGTGAGTTGAACAGAGCGAAGTGGAGTCAGAGTGGAGGCGGTATTTTCGAAGGAAAAGTAAATTCAACAAATGAAACATGACAGACACGGAGAAAACAGTTTGACTGAAGTCTTCAAAAGTGTGGGACTTCGTTTCAAGTAGGGTCTTGGTTGTGGTCCTTGCCTGTGATCATTGATGAAAACATGAAGGGATCTGCTGAGAAACTCCAGCTCGGCCACACCTGGAAGTACCAGCAATACAATGATCCAAAACATACCGCCAAGAGAGTGAAGATATGGTTCAAGGACAATGATGTCAACGTCCTAGAATGGCCAAGTCAGAGTCCTGACCTGAATCCAATCGAGAACTTGTGGTGAGACTTGAAGGCCAGAGCTATGACTAGGAAACTGAACAACCTGACCCAGCTTGAGGCTTTCACTAAGGAAGAAAGGTCCAAAATCCCGCAGGAGACATCCAGGAAGCTTGTGGCCGTGTACAAAAATGAAAAATTGCTATAATTTGCATTTTGCACATTTGAATCTTAATGAGGAGTAAGTAGCAAATGTAAGTAAGTAAGTAAGTAGAGTAAGTAGAGCTATAACATGCAAAAATGAGACAACAAGCATTTTGAAAGAAATGTATTGAAAACAACAATTAACAAACTGAAATAGGCCGTTTATCACCTGATCAAAAGTTTAAGACCACAGGCTATAAAAGCCTAAATCTGCTCAAAATTTTCATTTTCTGTCAGGCATTCACACTGTCATGCCCTCCTGATGGCTAAAGCTGAGAAGCTTTATCTTTTTTAACGTGGTTGGATTGTCGAGCTGCATAAGCAAGGCCTCTCGCAGCGTGCCATTGCTGCTGAGGTTGGGCGCAGTAAATCAGTCATTCAACATTTTTTGAAAGATCCTGATCATTATGGAACAAAAAAGTCAAGTCGCAGACCCAAAAAAATGACACCTGTGCTGAGCCGGAGGATCCGATTGGCTGTCCATCAAGACACAGGGCAGTCTTTGACCCACATTAAGGCCCTTACTGGTGCCGACTGCAGCGCACTAACCATCAGACGGCATCTGCAGGAAACGGGTTTAAAAAAGAAAAAACTAATTCAAAGACCTCGTCTCCTTCAATGCCACAAAACTGCACGTTTAGACTTTTCCAGGGAGCATCAAACATGGGACATTGAAAGGTGGAAAAAAGTTGTATTCTCTGATGAGAAAAAATGTAACCTTGACGGTCCAGATGGCTTCCAACGTTACTGGCATGACAAGGAGATCCCACCTGAGATGTTTTCTACCCAGCATAGTCGAGGGGGGTCCGTCATGATCTGGGGCGCTTTTTCATTCAGTGGAACACTGGAGCTTCAGGTGGTGCAGGGTCGTCAAATGGATGCAGATGTTGCAGCGGGCATCCCTCATGACTGAGGGCCCTCGTCTGTGTGGTAGCAGCTGGATTTTTCAACAGGACAACGCTGCAGTTCACAATGCTTGCTTGACCAAGGACTTCTTCAGGGAGAAACCCATAGAGAACATCCCATAAAAATGGCCATCAGTTCCAAACAGTTGATGCCCTTCGTGAAGCCATCTTCACCACTTGGAGCAATGTTCCCACTAGCCTCCTGAAAACACTCGTATCAAGCATGCCCAAAGCAATTTTTGAAGTGATTAACAAGAACTGTGGAGCTACTCATTACTGAGTCCTACTGAGCACATTTTTTGTTGTGGTTTGGAGAGTTTTTTGTTATTTTTGAGCAATGGTCCTAGGTTGTTTATCAGCTGATCAAAATTTTATTTGTTTGTTGTTTTCATTAAATTACTTTTTCAAAATGCTTTTTGTCTCACTCCCCCTTCTTGCTTTTGCATATTGTAGCTCTACTTAAAACCTCATTAAGATCCAAATGTGCAAATGCAAATTCTAGCAATTTTTCAACTGGTCTTAAGATTTTGATCAGGAGTGTGTGTGTGTGTGTGTGTGTGTGTGCGCGCGTGCGTGCGTGTGTGTGTGTGTGCATTTATACAGTACGTATATATACAGACCCTTTCCAAAAAAATTAGAATGTCATGTAAAAGTTGTTTAATTTCCACAATTCCATTTAAAAAGTTAAACTTTCATGGATTATAGATTCAGGGCCCACAATTTAAATGATTTCAAGTGTTTATTTGTTTATTTTTACGTAATTTGGGCCTCCAGCTCATAAAACCCACGAAAACAGGAATTTAAAAAATGAGAATACTGTGAAGAAATCACCATTTACTTCTCAGTTTTTGCAGGAAAAAAAAAAAGAAAAAATAGAATCACATCAAATCAATCAAAATATGGTACTTTTAAAACAATATGTCAATCTTCAGTACTTGGTTGAGAATTCCTTTGCCTTAATCACTGCCTCGATGCCACGTGGCATTGAAGCAATCAGCCTGTGGCATTGCCTGGGAGTTATGGAAGCCCAGATTTCCTTGATGCTTGCTGTCAGCTCTTCTTTGTTGTTGGGTCTGGTGCCCCTCATTTTCCTCTTGAGAATACCCCACAGATTCTCGATGGGGTTTAGGTCTGGTGAGTTGGCAGGCCAGTCAAGCACTGTGATGGCATGGGCATCAAACCAGGTTTTGGTGCTTCTGGCGGTATGGGCAGGGGCCAGGTCCTGCTGGTAGATGAAATCTGCATCTCCATACAGATCCTCAGCAGAAGGAATCATGAAGTCCTCTAAAACATTCTGGTAGACTGTTGCGGTGACCTTGGATTTAAGAAAGCAGAGTTTACCAACACCTGCACTGGACATTGCACCCCAAATCATGACGGACTGTGGATATTTCACACTGGACCTCAGGCATCTTGGGTTCTGTTCCTCACCCGTCTTCCTCCAAACCCTTGGACCTTGATTCCCAAATGAAAGGCACACTTTACTTTCATCGGAAAAGAGGACCTTGGACCACTGGCCAACAGTCCAGTCCTTCTTCTCCTTGGCCCAGTGGAGACGCTTCCTATGTTGGCTCAGGTTCAGAAGTGACTTGACCCGAGGAACCCGACAGTTGTAGCCCATCTCCCGGATGCGTCTGAATGTGGTGGTTTTTGAAGCTGTGACTCCCGCCTCATTCCACTCTTTCTGGATCTCTGCCAGATTCTTGAATCTTCCCTGTTTGATAATCCGCTGAAGCCCACGGTCATCTCTTTTGCTGGTGCATTTTCTCCTGCCACATTTTGCCCTTCCTCGAGACTTTCCATTGATATGCTTGGACACAGCACTGTGAACAACCAGCCTCCTTAGCTATGAACTTTTGTGGCTTACCCATCCTATGGAGGGTATCAATCATGGTCTTCTGGCCAGTTGTCATGTCTGCAGTCTTCCCCATATTGAACCCAACTGAGACAATTGAACCAAACTGAAGCAATTTCATGACACCTGGGGAAGCCTGTGCAAGTGATTTGACTTTAGTAGATGATTAGTGTGTGACACTCAGTTTAAAACATTCATGCCCTGCAAAATTTGGGCTGATTTCTTCACAGTATTCTAATTTTTTGAATTCCTGTTTTCGTGGGTTTAATGAGCTGGAAGCCCAAATTATGTAAAAATAAACAAATAAATACTTGAAATCGTTTAAATTGTGGGCCCTGAAGCTATAATCTATGTCTGTATATCTATATATATCTTTATACATATATATCATATATCTTATTAAATACTTTTGTCTTTACATAGTTGAATGTGCTGGCAACAAAATCACACAGAAGTTATCAAAGGAAATCAAATTTATTAACCCACGGAGGTCTGGGTTTGGAGTCACGCTCAAAATTGAAGTGAAAAACACACCACCTGTTGTCTATTCCATTTGCTCAACAGATCGTGAAAACGATTGTCAATCTGTGTTGCTTCCTAAGTGGACAGTTTGAATAATGGCGCAGCACTTTTGACTGAGTGTGAATTGAGTGCGCCCCCCCCCTTTTTTTTTGGAGTGTTAAAATCTTCCATTTCTGAATAAAGAGGCGGAAATTAAAAAAAAAAAGAAAGACTGATTAATGTGTTAGTTGCAGCCCCAATATTATGTCCTGTTGTTAGTCTTAGTCTCAGTAATATTGATGAGGAACATTGTTCACACATGGAACATATGCAGACTTATTTCCCGGCACATTCTGACATTTAAATATATTTTACCCATTTGTTTGTGATTTGTATATGTATGTAAAACACTGCATATTAATGAACATTTGGAACAGATCTTATTTACAGTTGTATTTGTCAGATTAAACTCAGATTATAGCACAACTGCTAAATTCCGTCTGTTGTCCGGGGTATTGTATAATGTGTCTGTGGCCATGTTCTCCGACTTGCCGTCTGCATATTGTAGTTGGTCCCAGTTGGAAACCATATAATCCATTCAGTGTTTTTAACTAACGACTTCTTTGGGAAGCTCCTGGCCTCCTCGCGCCGTGATCACGAAAACCTCCAGGCCGAGCTGAACCGTCTGCAGGCGGAGAACGAGGCCTCCAAGGAGGAGGTGAAGGAGGTGCTGCAGGCCCTGGAGGAGCTGGCCGTCAACTATGACCAGAAGAGTCAGGAGGTGGAGGACAAGACCAAGGAGTTTGAAGTCATCAGCGAGGAGCTGAGCCAAAAGTCGGTGAGGGCAACGACGGTCAACAGTGCATCTTATGTCCTTGACTTTGCTCATAGGAGTCAGACAATTAGAGGAATACAGCATCCTATGTAATCCTGGTGCTTAAGTAGTCTTCTTCTCTGCAGTCCATCCTGTCATCTTTGGACTCTGAGCTGCAGAAACTGAAGGAGATGTCCAACCACCAGAAGAAGAGGGTCACTGAGATGATGTCATCACTGCTCAAAGATTTAGCTGAAATTGGCATTGCTGTAGGCAGCAATGATATCAAGGTAAAGGTTGCATTGGAGAGCGGCTGAGGCAAAGTCAGACATCCATTAAAGCACTGATCAACACACTTTCCTCCTCCTCACCCGGCACTGTCTTCTTCCCTCCTCTGTCAGCAACACGAGGGCGGCAGTGGTCTGATCGACGAGGAGTTCACAGTGGCACGCCTGTACATCAGCAAGATGAAGTCGGAGGTGAAGACAATGGTCAAACGCTGCAAGCAGCTAGAGAGCACACAGTCGGAGAGCAACAAGAAGATCGACGAGAACGAGAAGGAGCTGGCCGCCTGCCAGCTCCGTATCTCGCAGGTCTGTACCACTTGAAACAGTCAACCCATCTGCGACAGAGAACCTGCAACTCATGATGAAAATGTCTTACGTTTACAGCACGAGGCTAAAATCAAGTCCCTAACAGAGTACCTGCAGAACATTGAGCAGAAGAAGAGGCAGCTGGAGGAGAATGTGGACTCTCTAAATGAGGAGTTGGTCAAACTCAGCGCTCAGGGTACGTCACTGCTTAAACTACAGGGAATTGCGCTGCATTCGAGACTACTAGGAGGTTGGAAAATGTCATTCCTGGAGCTGATTTAAAGTGTTAATGTCGAACAAAGACAAAAAAAAATGTCAGACTCAACAGCACCTTTTTGGTTGCAGTCAAGTGGTGCACTCCATTTTGCCTAAATTGCTTAAAAATGGGATTGAGCACATAAGTTTTATGCGTCTGTGTAGGCTCTCAGTCGTACAGGAGTTGTCCATCGAGGGAAAGGCTTATTGAGACGTCATCTGTACTTCTGTGAAGAAGGTGTCGGATGTTTTGCTCCTCATCCGAAGAGCTTCGTCAGCGAACTAATAAGTGCTGGTAGCTTAGCAATTATTAGTTCTTATTGTTATGTTTCGCTCCTCATCTGAAGAGCTTCGTCAGCGAACTAATAAGTGCTGGTAGCCTAGCACTTTTTAGTTCGTTGACGAAGCTCTTCGGATGAGGAGCGAAACGTCCGACACCTTCTTCACAGAAGTACAGATGACGTCTCAAGAAGCCTTCCCACATAAGTTTTATGTATTTATTGCTAAACCATGACAAGTTACATTTGTGTTTTCCAGAGAAAGTCCATGCTATGGAGAAGGAGAATGAGATCCAGACTGCCAATGAAGTTAAGGTCTGTAGTTCAGGTTTTGTGAAGCATCTCCATCAGGTTTTGTGAAGCATCTCCAGCTCCATTCTCTCAAATTTCTCAAAAGATAACATGAGCGTGTCTGTGTGTGTGGCACCACAGGAAGCCGTGGAGAAGCAGATCCACTCTCACCGTGAGGCACACCAGAAGCAGATCAGCAGCCTGAGAGATGAGCTGGACAACAAGGAGAAGCTCATCACCGAGCTGCAGGAGTAAGACTGACAGGCGGCATCACTCCAACCTCTGTACTAGCACATTTACTCATGCTTCATTTCCTGTTCCAGCTTGAACCAGAAGATCATGCTGGAGCAGGAGAGGCTGAGAGTCGAGCACGAGAAGCTCAAATCCACTGATCAGGAGAAGAGTCGCAAGCTGCACGAGCTCACGTTTGTACCGATGTTCACAAACTGAACCACCTGTCAATCATTTCCTCTCCTACAACATAACTGTAACATGCTCTCTCCCATCAGGGTAATGCAGGACAGGCGGGAGCAGGCCAGGCAGGACCTGAAAGGTCTGGAGGAGACAGTGGTGAGTTGTTCACATTCCCAATGATACAGCTCCAACTTTTTGTTAGGCTGGTATACAGCAGCGTACCTCATGTTTTTCTAATTATTTACTTGTCTCACTATAATTAAGGCCAAGGAGTTGCAGACCCTGCATAACCTGAGGAAGCTTTTCGTCCAGGACTTGGCTACTCGAGTGAAAAAGGTGAACCATTATGTTCAATATGCCTTTGTCTAGACAGGGAGAGTCCTAAGTTGCAGTGTGAATAATTCATTTAGCCAAAAGGCAGAAACACAATTCAGCGGCTCTCTCCTGAGATTGTGTGTGTGTGTGCGTCCGTGCGCGTGTCAATGCTTATGCATTTGCTTTGTGCTCTGCAGAGCGCTGAGATGGACTCTGACGACACTGGGGGCAGCGCGGCACAAAAGCAGAAAATTTCCTTTCTTGAGAACAATCTTGAACAGCTCACCAAGGTTCACAAACAGGTAGGAGTTTTAAAAGCGGGACGTCTGCACTCTGTCACAATTTTAACTAAATGTTTTATCTACACCACGGCAGCTGGTGCGTGATAATGCAGATCTTCGGTGTGAGCTTCCTAAACTGGAAAAGCGCCTTCGTGCTACGGCTGAGCGGGTCAAGGCCCTGGAGTCTGCACTGAAGGAAGCCAAGGAGAACGCCGCCCGCGACCGCAAGCGTTACCAGCAGGAGGTGGACCGCATCAAGGAGGCCGTCAGGGCCAAGAACATGGCCAGGAGGGGACACTCAGCCCAGATTGGTGAGTGTTTGACGTGACACTAGCATGTTTGTAACCACTGAATCTTGTTATGCATGTGAAACTCAAGTGGTCACAACAATCTTGTCATCTTCTCCCTCCTCAGCTAAGCCCATCCGGCCAGGGCAACAGCCGGTGGCGTCCCCCACTCACCCCAACATCAACCGTAGTGGAGGAGGCTTTTACCAGAACAGCCAGACTGTGTCCATCAGGGGTGGCGGTGGCAGCACCAAAACAGACAAGAAGTATGTGAAAGCTTTACTACTTTTTTTTTTTTTTGCTTGGTTTTTGTTAGGTTTACAGCTTTGGAGTGTTAGGTGGAAACGCACGCATGCAGCATAGCCAACTCTCATGCGATTGTTGCTATAAAGGTTATATTTATGGTGCACAAATGCATATACACAGCATGTGTGTGTATGTCTCTGAGGTGTGTGGGAAGTTGGGCAGATGAACAGTTGCGATTGACAAGCTTTCACAGTAGAAAGCAATAGAATGTCCAAAATAATACAACAAGTCACAATAAAGACATGTCATTTAATGAATGCAATCGCTCCTCCACACGTGATACAGAGAGCACTTCATAAATGGTAAGCGTGACCATGTAGAGACAAAACTGAAATTTTGTCATATAAATAAGTTAAGTTTGTTTAGTAAAAGGACTATGTATTGACCTAATCTGAACGAAACATCTCATTAAACTACTTGTGCTGTGGTATGGAGCTATATAGAAAATGAGCGTGACTCGAATACACTGTGTACAGTGAATAATGTGAAAATGTTTACCCCCTTCCTGATTTTTTTTTTTTCCATGTTTGTCACACTTATGTTTCAGATCATTAAACAAATTTAAATATTAGTCACAATATTTGTCACAACTGATCACAAAATGCAGTTTTTAAATTAAACTTATTATTAAGGGAGAAAAAAAACCTACATGGCCCTGTGTGAAAAAGTGATTGCTCCTCTGTTAAAACATAACTGTGGTTCATCACACCTGAGTTCAATTTCTCCAGCCACACCCAGGCCTGATTGCTGCCCCAATCAGAAAAGCCTATTCAGGAAATCACTTAAATAGGACCTGCCTGACAATGTGAAGTAGACCATCCATCCATTTTTTTAAGCCGCTTCTCCTCATTAAGGTTGCGGGGGTATACTGGAGCCTATCCCAGCTGACTTCAGGTGACAGGCGGGGTACACCCTGGACTGGTAGCCAGCCAATCGCAGGGCACATACAGTATAGACAACCATTCACACTCACATTCATACCTATGGACAATTTAAGAGTCCTAACCTAACCTAATTAACCTTTTTGGAATGTGGAAACTGGAGTACCCGTAGAAAACTCACAGGGAGAACATGCAAACTCCACACAGAAATGCCCAACGGAGATTTGAACCCATGTCTTCCCGATCTCCTGACTGTGGCTGTGTTGCCAACATGCTAACCACTAGACCACCGTGCGGCCCTGAAGTAGACCAACAGATTCTCAAAAGCTAGACATCATGCAGCGATCCAAAGAAATTCAGGAACAAATGAGAAAGAAAGTAATTGAGATCTATCAGCCTGGAGAAGGTTATAAAGCAATTTCTAAAGCTTGTGGACTCCAGAGCACCACAGTGAGAGTCATTATCTACAAATGGCGAAAACATTGAATGGTGGTGGAACTTCCCAGGAGTGGCTGGCCAACCAACCCCAAGAATGCAGCGACGGCTCATGCAAGAGGTCACAAAAGACCCCACAACAAGATTGGAGAATGTCCTGCCATCTGTTTGTGACCTCAAGCCAAAACAAACTTGGGTTCTGCAGCAGGAAAGTGATCCAAAATACACCACCAAGTCCACCTCTGAATGACTATTTTTTCTCTCCTTTAATAAAAAAGTTTCATTTAAAAACTGCATTTAGTGTTCAGTTGTGTTGTCATTGACTAATATTTAAATTAGTTTGATCTGAAACATTTAGGATTGACAAACACGCAAAAAAATATGAAATCAGGAAGGGAAACACTTTCCACATCACTGTATATTGGTAGGGGAAGCATTGTCTCCTATAATAAATACTGTATAATAACACAATATTGGTGCCAATCAGTCCTATGTCCTGTTATTTGCTTATGTTACCTGTTACTATCTTGATGGACGTGTAATGTATTTTGATTCCTGTGTGTGCAGCTGAAGAACGAGCAGGAAAGGAGGACATCACAGAAGAAGCCAATAACAACCAACCACCCTCCCCTATCTTCAGAGAACCCCGCATCCCACCCGTCAAACCTGTCATTCCATTACAGCAGACAGGCTCCTCGTCGCTGCTTTAGAGCTGCCAAGGAGTCTCTGAATTATAAATATATATTCTTGGCTGTACAGCTCCAACCATTCACTCCCTGCTTCCCTCAGCCCCCCCGAGCCCACCCACCCAGCACCCTCCTCATCATGACTCCTCACTTCCCCCGTAATAACACAAAAAGACAACAGTGAATTTACAGATGCTAATAATCGTATCCACTCAACCAACCAAACAGTCTTGAGCGCAGCCTTGGTGAGCGAAACTGCACGCGACTTGAATGTGTAGCTTTCGGGTTTTTTTAAACTTTTTTTTTTTTTTTTTTGCACATGTCTGTCATCATCGTGCGAGTAGTTTTGCACTGCCCAGAGCTGAATGTAACGGTAGCAAGACCTGAAAATAACAAAAAAAAAGACCAAAAAAAAACCTCGCCCTGTCACGAGACATAGCTCCACCCTTTTAGGCTAACCTTTGTACATTTAAACATTAGCGCCACTTTTCTCATGCTAGATTTGACAGGCTTCTTTAAGGAGGACAGAATATATATATACATTACAGAAAAAATGAAGTGGAAATGGCTAGATGGCATCAAACACTACTGTTGTGTCCAGTCTTTGTTGTACAGATGTAAAATCGGCACTGCACGCACACACCTGGTTGCACAGCTGGATGGTGGGGGGGGGGGCTAAGGAGGGTGGGGCTTGGAAAAAAAACAAAGCCAAGATGTGCAACAGTGTACTGTAGATGTATTTAAGTCAATACCTGTGGAGGCCAATTGTTTTTATCGTTAAGTTAAATCTGTACTTGTTAGAAGGATGCAGAAAGAGAATGTAGGGAGGAAGAGAATGATCCAGTCAACACTTTTTAAAAAGCCTGCTATGCTATGGAACTCCCATGTGCTGTTTTTACCTCTTACTGGTGGATGGATGCTATTTATATCTGCACATACAGTAGTAAATTTGGGGCGTACGTTTATGACATGCCGCACTCGTCCTGTCCCAGGTGGGTCGCAAAAGTTTTTGATCCAACTTTCAACTTCAAGGGCCCCCCGACCCCCTCCAAATAATAGAGGTGGCAAATGTGTTTTTCACTGGGTTTGATGTACTGTATCGCTTTCCGTACTCTAGATTGCAGGGAGGGGCTGGGGGGAGGGGGTCTTGTCGATGATTCGGACCCTTCGCTGCTGATCAGCCAGTCAGGAAAGCAGGGTCGGGAATTGCACAACAATCTATTGTCGTCTGAGGAAGGATTTATATTTAACAAGTGAGAGGTGTATGATTATTAATTACGTAATGTGCTGTGTTTGCATTATTTTGCCTCACCCCCCCACACGTTTTTTTTAATACCACATTTTTTGTTTTTTTGTGAAGCCCCAGTGCATTGACTCAGATCATATTTGTGATTGTAACCCCAGCATGAGGAGGCTAAAACAATGTACAAGTGCAATATAAACTGTAAAATACACTGTATATCAGGTCATGTTTGACCACACACACATTCTTCTCATATTTATGCACAGATAAAACATGAACTGGTTATTTAAGGATAAAACTCAAGATTGTCAGACTTGACAGTGCAGTGCAAAATATGAACCAATATGTCAACAATCATCTAGATTGACGAAAGTAGGGGTTGGACATTTGGGTTAACAGCACTTGTTCACAAAATAAAAGCACTCCATATGTTTTTGCCTAAAAAGTGAAACTGTTGTATTGCTGAGCTGTGGGCTGTGCTAGCGGCCCCCATGTCTGAGACAGGACAGTGTCTGGATGTCAATTTGGGTGGTTTATTCCATGTAACCTTAATAATAGTCTAAAATAGTAAAGTCTTTTTAGCATGGACCTCAAAATGTTTATCCTTTCTTTGACCTCCCACCAAAACTGGATATGAAATGGAAACATAGTTCAAAATAAAAGAATCTGTGGCTCCCATTGAACATTACATTCGTTCTAAATTAAAGAAAAATAAGGTGTTGCCACGTTTTTTATTACTGTGTAATAGTTGGTCAAGTTTTAAAGGGCAGGTGTTTTTTTTTGTTTTTTTGGGGATCCATGGATGGACAAAGGTACTGGATCATTCCTGGCTAACCGGGGCACAAATGGGCTCTGACATGGACGGAGACGGGATTGTTAATGAGATCATGGTTTTGGATTGACTGCATGATGTAAATGTATGTGTGATTAAATAATTATGAATAAACATTCATCTCTGTTTCTTTGGTAATTTAAAATGTGTTGTGGCGTTTATAACATGAGATATACGATGAGAAGCAAATGTTAGTAACCAAGTGGTTGTAAAAAGTTAAGTCACATAATTGCATAACTTGTATTTTTGTAGATAAAAATTTGTTGACAATAGCTTATTTCTGCGACGTGCAATGTTGTAGCAAAGTTTTTAAGGCTTTCTGCTTGCTTAGAAAACACCTGCGGCGCTCGGAGAAATATTGTGGACGTCTCACTCCAAAAATAATTTAACACATTTAATGTCGTTCCTAACGACCCGCGAGGATTGACTGCTCTGTGACAAGTTTCTCATCAGAAAAATGTATGTCGAATTCAAACTTGAGTTGAGCTCAACAGTCACACGAGTTGGGCGTGAAACTGTGACGTAGACGAGCTCCTCACGAAAAAGGCTTCAGTGTTGTCCACGTTACCTCATAAGCTATCTTCGCTCGGAAGGTAAGTTTCCGAAGTTGTCCGGACAGGAGCGAAACCTACTCGTGATCACACCGAGCAGGAAGCTGCTCTTTTGACTCAAACCTTCCACACGCTCCGTCCTCGGCAAACTTTACTGGATTTTTAAACGCTCTCCCAGGAACGCCAGTGCGTGTTTCCCTCCATCGCCAGACCGTCTGACACTAGCGGGGAAACGCGGCTTGAGGTGAGCGACTTTGATAGCTAAAGACTTTGGACGCGATGGGACGTTTAGCCTCAATGCTAAATAACCTAGCTAGCTAGTCACGGTACGTCGTATTTTAACACAAGTACATTTTAATGTTATTTGTTAAATGTCTGGATGTGATTTACAAAGCCCACATCTGTACAGACATTATGAAATACATAGTTATACAGTTATCCTTTTGGCGGAAAAGAAACCTTAGTTCTTCAGGAAGTGTTGTCCATCCAGTTTAGGAATAGCGATACACTGGCTGTCATTTTAACGTTGTAACTCTTTACTGATGCCTTCAGACTAACTTGTTTTCTATTTAAGTGACCGTAAAACCCGACAAGACAGGGAACTAAAACTTTGGTATCATAAAGAACAAGTTTGGGACTTGACCCAACAAAGCTATTCATTGAAAGGCATACACACTTGTCGGCCACGTCATTAGGTACACCTGCACTATTTGTTTAATCAAGGAAACTTATGATATCACGTTGTGGTGTAGTATCTTTCGAACATGCTTAGCAACGTTACATTGAAGTACATTGCATGTCTAATTTTTGATATGCAGAATTTTCTTGTTGCATTAGTGTTATTGTGTTTGTGTCGTTTTGTTTTGGATCATTTGTGTTTGGACGTTGCTGCGCATTTGTCCCAGTCGGCCACCGTCGATAATGCCTTATTAATTAGTAAAATTAATAAGAATCAGGATAACGAGGTTCAGTGTTCTTCTTCTTCCTTGTACTTCACCGTTTCCCACAGGACTGCAGTCTATTTGTAGAGATGGATTGTGCGTGGGGGTCATGGTAATGGTTTATTTTTTGAACATGCATACACGTTACAATGGAATACATTACATAGTACAATTCACAGTTCCACATGTACAAAAGGAGTAGGAAGAAGCAACGGTCATTTAATCCTACCCCGGTCCGTTTCGCACCACTTGCAATACGTTTATTCACTTCCCGTGTTTCATATGTGATCTCTTTAGTACATAGAAAAGTGATAAGGTAATGTAACAATGTCGTAATATAATTGTCAAGGTTTTTCCACAATCATAATAAATAGTAATGATGTATAATAATAAATAAATAATAATCAATATAAAAAAGAACACATTCAAGACTCTTCTTCCTTGTACTTTGCAAACATCAACTGATTGTATTGTTTCTTGAAATCGCTCATTTTGGCACTTTGTTTGAGTTCTTTACCCAATCCGTTCCATAATTTACACATACTGAAATGCTGTGGGTTTTTAGCGTTGTTCTCGCATATAAAGTATTTTAAGTTTAGTTTTCCCCTGAGATCATATTTCTCCTCTCTTGCTGAAAATTATTGTATGACATTTTTGGGTAGCAAGTTATTGTTTGCTTTATGCATAATTTTAGCTGTTTGAAAATGTACTAAATCAGTGAATTTTAATATTTGTGATTTTAGAAATAAAAGATTTGCATGTTCTTTATACGTGGCATTATGGATTACCCATAACTGATCTTTTTTGCAGTACATTTAGCAAGTGAAGATTGCTTTTGTAGTTATTACCCCATGTCTCCACACAATAAGGTAGATATGGTAATACCAGAAAGCAGCATAGAGTATGGAGGGATTTTTGGTCAAGGACAAATTTTGCTTTATTCAATATTTCTCGCCACCTTATGTTGTATATTTTTAATGTGAGATTTCCAGCTCATTTTTTCATCTATTATGATCCCCAAAAATGTATTTTTGTTCACCCTTTCAATGTCCACACCATCAATTTCTATTTGCGCATGCATATCCTTTCTCCTATTACCAAAGAGCATTATTTTAGTTTTACTTCGGTTCATTGATAATCTATTTTTTATCAAACCATCTTTATATTATAGTCATTTCATCTGTGACTTTTTAAATGAGCTCTTGTGTGCTTTCTCCAGAACCAAAGCCAGGAGTATCGTCTGCGAATAGTACTAACTTTAAGACTTTCGTCACGTTACAAATGTCATTAATAGTGAATAATTAAATTAATACAAGCTTAACAGTTTTGGTCCCCTGATTGACCCCTGGGGTACTCGGCAAGTAATATTTAAACTTGCAGATGTGCAGTCTTCTAGCTTCACATATTGCTTCCTGGTAGCTAAGTAGCGTTTGACCCAGTTCAAAACGACCCCTCTGATTGTATAGTTTTGTGATTAGGATGTTGTGATGAATTGTATCAAAGCTTTCGTCAGATCCATAAATACTGCAGCTGCGCACTTTCTGTGGTCTATAGAGGTTGATGATGTCATTGTCTAATTTTTGTAATTGGCCAAGTGAATGTAATTTATATGGCCGCTTTAACAGACAAAAAGTGAGCAAAAAAGATGAAAAGCAAAGCAAATGTTTAGAAATACATGTCAGCTTTCTTCTTTCTTCTGTCATGTTACAGTCTCCAAAAGTGTGCAAAAAGGCCAGAAAAAGTTGCTCCCTTTGTCGAGAATGGCTTTTTTGAAAAACTAAATCATCTATAGGGGTCTGAATAGTCGCTAAATATAACGACAGAAGTTAAGTTGGCAACGCTGATCCACCCGGTGTGTGTGTGTGAAGTGTGTTAAAAGGAAAACCACTTTTTTTTGGAATTTTGTCCCCATGTTTGACATGAACACACATGTAATCACTTCCCTTTGTGTATTTTCTAAAGATATAAAAACAGACAGCTCATTAATTTACGTAATGGGACACACCTATGCCGCCTATAAAGACCGCTATTGAAACACCTCCAAAAACCTCCAACAAAATGTTATGGTTTTATATACATGCTGTGACCATGTAGTAACATGCACATTCATGATTACATATAATACAGTATTTTGCCGTATTTTGGTCATTTTAAGTATTACCGGAACTTTCTTCTTGGGTGCATTGACTTCACATAGCAACATAGAAACAAACGCCTACACCTAGTATTATCTTCTCCAAAGTCAAAAACAAAAACAGCAGCAGTGGCCGCAGCCTCAGTATGTATCGTTACCCTTCGGTACGTGCGCTGTCGTGCTATGAGCAAGTGTGTGGTGAAGCTAGTCGCTAGATGGTTAGTATCTAGCGTGTGATGTGGCGAGGCGTCACTATGCCAGTAAAGTAGTTCTTCAGTGTAACAATGTTAATAACAATAACAATATTGCTATAGCTTGGTTAATATGCAGGATTATGTAAATCAAGTGTGGTTGGTGGTTTTTGGAATTTTTTTCAGAAGGCTTTATAGGTGGAATAGGTGGATCCCATTACGTGTAGTAATGAACTGTCTCTTTTTATCTGTTTTTATATCTTTAGAACACACAGAAAAGAGAAAGACGTGTTTTCATGTCACTGGTTGCAACCTAGAACCCTTGTTTGTTTGCACTGTTTCCAAGATGGCGGCCCACATTGGTTAACATCCTCAGATTAATGTCCAATTAGTTTTCCAAATAATTCCAATATAGGTATATTTGTATTATTATTTATATGCTTTGGGCCTACGGATTTCTCCTTCTTAGTGTTGTTAAACAGGGAAATGTAGGCGGTGTCAAAGTATTTAAGTTAATATTCACATAGCTTTTGATTTCTCGTTTGGAGAAAAGCTGTCTCACGAGAACAGGCCAGCCAGAAGCCAGTCAAACTGTGAATTATGGCACTACTACTGTGAATGATAATGAACATAATATGGAAGTGGAAAAGTGTAAGGCATTATCGGAAGCGAACATTAAGTGCTTTACACACTTTAAACCAAGCATTCAAGAGTTAAAACAGGATTGCCGACTCGGCATCCACTTCCGTATTACACCCTGCGTGGGTTCGGCCGCCATTATGTTGAGAAGAATCCATAAACATTGCATCGTATTGAAAACATTTCTTCGGCACACCGCTCAGCCATTAATTGCTGTCATAGACGGTCCAAAAGACCAGATTTGTTGTTTTTCAAGTTCCCCAAAAACAAAGACAGGTATGTGTCATAAAAATGTTATAGATTTATAACACTGGTTGTAAATAAACATGACAGGACAAGACTGAAAGTGTATATTGTATGGGACCCCCAAACAATATAGCTTAAAGGTATTTGTTTCTCTGGGTGATTAGTTGAATTAATGACTTAAGTCATAAATCAGTGATGAGGATGATTTAGATTATAGTCTATCGGCTGTATTAGCAGTGCTATTACTGAAATAAATGTTGCATTGTGTAAATACTTCCACTTAAATATCCATATAATATAATTACTTTTAAATCAACTTTCTGTTGTTCCTTATGGACATGAAAGAATAACCAGATTGTTTTTTAAATCAATTTACTGGAATGGTAATTGATGGATTAGTGGAATGGTAATGAATGATGCCATGTGTGGTCCTACCCACACTTGCAGGTATATTGTTATTGTTTAATTATACACATATTGAATAGTATATAACAAATATTGTTTTAATTTATTGTTATTTATTTTCTTAATTAAAGTTATTATCATTTATTATTATTTTTTATGTTGATTATTAAGCATTGGAAACACTGTAAGGATCCATCCTTATAGTGTTACCAAGTCAAAGAAGCAAAACGTTTCTTTAATAATACTGCTGCTCAGGCTTTTATTGAAATCAGTTGGACTCCATTTCTGCTCTATTAACCTGTCTCAAGGATATTAAACAGTGGATGTCTCTTAACTTCCTTAAGCTTAATGAGAAAAAAACAGAAATTCTTATTTTTGGCAATCCAGCTCTTTTAGATGGTGTGAGCAGTGAATTGGGCCCATTATCATCATACTGCCAACCACATGTAAAAAACCTTGGCATGCTTTTAGATGGCTTTGTAAACAAGTGAGTGCTGTGGTCCAGTCTTGTTTCTTCCACCTGAGACAGTTAGCTAAGATAAAACCTTACCTTCCCGTTGACGTATTTGAGCATGCTGTTCATTTGTTTATTACTTGCCGCTTGGACTACTGTAATTGCTTGTATTGTGGTCTGGACCAGCCCTCTATACATGGTCTCCAGCTGGACCAAAACGCAGCTGCCCGCCTGTTAACTGGCACCAAGAGACGGGAACATATAACCCCATTCCTGGCCTCCTTACACTACCTGTTACTTACAGGATCCAGTTCCAAATTCTTCTCTTGGTTTTTAAATCGCTGAATAGTCTGGCGCCTTCATACTTAGATACCTGACGATACCTGTTGATGTTCCTGCTAGAACAATGAGGTCCAGCTCACAGTTGCTTTTAACAGCTCCAAGATCTAATCTTAAATCTTGGGGCGATAGGGCCTTCTCTGTCGCAGGTCCGAGACAAACACTGAAGAATTTTACATCTTTTTTGAAATCTTACTTTTATGGACTGGCTTTTAACACAGGTTAACCTGGGAATTGTTTTGACTGTTTTATTATTGTCATTATTTTTTGTGTATTGTTTTTACTGGATGTTACTGTATGTTTTGTGTAGTTTGTGTTTTATTGGCTGCTGTACAGCACTTTGGGCAGTTAACTGTTGTGCTATATAAATCAATTTGACCTTGACCTTGATCTTCATTGACATCTACATGTATTTACTAGTTACTAGATTTATTAGATCAAAACACTTAAATGTTTGGACTTGTCTGCACTCTCAATCACCCTTACCATTAACTCAATCATTCAATTCCAAACATTTTTCAAAAGACAACCCTTTCGGTACCAGCCATTTTAGACGTTTTTTACTGATTTTTCAAGGCGCACAGAATATTATGTTCTATGGCTCTTTAAATATGGAACATACCAAAAGAAAGATTAGACTCTTGTCTTTCATCAGAAAAGTTTATTTCTACCTTTTTCTGTTCTTTAGTAATCAGTAGTAGAACATAGGTAAGTTTTAGGAAAATCAGTTCCCAACAAGAAATGGGAGAAAAACAGCTTTTTGTGAAAAGATACATTTCAAGCATAATTTTCACTTTGACACAAATTTTTTGCTTTTATGACCGCTGAAATATCTCAACTATACAACAACATAAACAATACAAAAAGTGTTGCTTTACATCAAAATAATAATTTATTTACAAATATAACACCATTAGCTAAACAATTTGCACGTGTGTGCATGCATGCACGCCCGTGTGTGCATTTGCATGCGTTAAAATTTCCCTACAATGCATAACCTTCCACTTCCGCCTTGTTGTCGAGTGTTTTTACATGCAAAAGATCCATGCCGAGGTCTTATGAAATGCACTTCTGTCACCTTGTGGGCGTTTTTATGGCTTGAAACTTGTAAAAGTGACATCTGGTACTGTGCAGTTGCGTCATCACCTCTTTTTGCCTCTCACGCAAAAAAACAAAAGACGTATAAATAAGTTTTTGGGATCAGGCGTTCGGGTTTATGAAACCGTATAAATATGTATTTGGTATTGAATGAGTTAACCATTAATAATGGATGGCAGCACCCACTATATGCACCATGGCAGCCATAGCAAGTGGCTTCCTCCGCTCTATACGCTGGATCTCCTGACCTCTGGAGCAGCACAGGGGCTGTCCGGAGTGTGTGTCCAACATGAACGCCACTTTATAACACACCTCATGTCAGATCTTGTGGGTTGAACTCCAATTTGCAGACACCATAGTGTGAGTTAAGAGAGTTTATTGACGCTTGGAGGTTGAGGATAGGGGAAGGGGAAAACCTTGGAGGACTGGACGACGACAGCAGGGCAGCAAACACAGCAGCAGACCAAAGATGTATGCCACTGCAAAAGTGAACAAAGAAACAGATGGTCAAAAACAGGAGATTCTATTCTTGAACATTGAAGTGATCCAGTGTTACCACTCAAAGGTAGTTAACAATCTGGTGAAGTCTCCTCCTCTCGGTGGGCTACCAAGGGATGCCATTAAGGATGATGCATTGATGATTCCACTGCATGAGGGATGATGCAGCGTGATTCCACGCCATCAAGAATGATGCATACAACAGGGTGCTGCCATAAAGGAATTCAAGTTAGGGAAGAGGAGGAGGGAAAGGGGGTGGATCCTGACACATCATACATATAGGAGATCCGTCTTGACAGTTTAGCGGCATATTTTAGCAAATAGGGGTGCGCAAAAAAAGTGAAAGGTGGGAAGTATTTCTTGCATCATGCATGATTTGGTAATTAAATACAAGCTTTCCACAAAGGATCTCCACCTCTGATTTTGAAGCAGACACACTGACAGCACCTGCCTTCCTGGTGAAACATGCATGGGTGTCCAAAGTGTGGCCCAGAGGCCATCTGCGGAACGTGGCTCATTGCAGAAATAAAATAAGATAATAACAGACAGTATGAATTACCTTAGAGAAAATACATGTCACAATCGCCAATTCTGCCACTTACTGAGTGAAAGTACTGTATTATTATTGTTGTTATTATTATATATTATCTTAAAGGTGGGGCTGCACGGTGGTCTCGTGGTTAGCATGTTGGCCAACACAGTACCAGTCTGGAGATCGGGAAGACCTGGGTTCTGTGTGGAGTTTGCATGTTCTCCCCGTGCGTGCGTGGGTTTTCTCCGGGTACTCCGGTTTCCTCCCACATTCCAAAAACATGCATGTTAGGTTAATTGGCAACTCTAAATTGTCCATAGGTATGAATGTGAGTGTGAATGGTTGTTTGTTTATATGTGCACTGCGATTGGCTGGCGGCCAGTCCAGGGTGTACCCCGCCTGTTCCCCGAAGTCAGCTGGGATAGGCTCCAGCATGACCCCGCGAACCTAAAGAGGAGAAGCGGCATAGAAAATGGATGGATGGTTTATTTGGTCTGAAAAAATGTAAACAGTGATATCGTTTGGCGCCAGTATGTGTGGTGGTGGTTTGGGTGGCGCTATATGACACACAAAAAAACCACACACACACACACACACACACCAAGGGAATCAATAGAAGAAAGTTTATTTGTATTTCTAAACATATTTATTTAGCTTTCCATGTTTTTTGGTTCCACATACAGTAGGTTTCATAAAAATGACATGTATGATGTGTTTTAAGAAACAGAGTTACTATGCCATCTACTGTATGGAGGTGTAATAATAACGTATTAATGAGCAAGGGTGAACAGGTAGCACCAAATCTTTTTGTGGCAGTGCAAATTAAGTCTTGGTGGACTGCCACAATTAAAATAATGTATCTCTTTAGCACACTTTTGTTTTGAAAGTTGAATATGTATAAAAGGGGTCTTTTAAGTTCCACAGTGTTTATTGTGTCACTATTGCCCAAGGTGCACTACAGCCGCATCTTTACTGTGTGTATGGCTGCGTGATTTCAGCAGGAAACTATGTAAGCGATTCAGTAATCTTAGTTTGCAGTGACTTGTCCGCATGTTGAGTGGGAGGAGCTCTGTCACATTATTAGCATTAGCATCTTTCCCTCTGCCACTCTAATCTCACGTTGAGACCACGCAGCCCTTGAAGAGGATTTACTTGTCGTCACAATATGTCTCCTTATTCGCTTCCTCTTATTGGGTTAGGCCTGTATTAGGCTTAGGAAGACAGTGGTTCTTTGTGTCGACTATGTGTTGTTGTTGTGTAAGACACAGGAAGAAGCCTTCTGGTGACTTAACACAGCCACGTCATGCAATGGAAGCTCTAAGGTTGAACACAATCCATTGGATGCTGGTTGAACATACATGTATTTAAAGGAAAACTGCACTTTAAAAAAATTTTGCCCATCATTCACAATCCTTATGTGAAACATGAGCACACATGCCTTTCCCTTTTCTGTGTGTTCTAAAGGGAGAAAAACAGTCAGCTTGAGGGAGCTACAGTAACAATGCATGTCATGGGACACACCTATTTCGGCTATAAAGCCCTCTAAAATAACTTAAGTGAAAGACCGTTATACCATTTTGATCATTTTAAACATTGGCAGAACTTCTTTCCTGGGCACATTGATTTCACATCTAGTGCTACTTCCGTCAACAACAGCAGTGTGCCAAGCACGTGTCTGTTTTCTACGAGTAATCATGGCAGAATTTGTGAGAGCTGCCGCCGACTACTTTTGGGCAAATGAAGATCCAGAACCTTATCTTATTGAGCCTGAATATATGGAGGATGAGCTCCAGGTTTTGGAAGCTCAGCCAGCAAAAACTTCAAAGGTAGCAGATGGGGGTCAAGTCATTACACCAGAGTGACTTGGTGGAGCTTGTTAAGCCATGTTGACAGAAATGGAGTGTGGCATACCATATTACCATTGATGGAAAGGCTTTGCGTGTATGGTGAGGAGGACATTGCTCCAAGATATTGCATCACAACGGACGAAGAATTGTTAGCGCTGACAAATCCTGCAGTGATAGAAACTTTTTTCCACATACCCAAAATGGACCAGACGGACAACTGTCTATCGAGTAAGTTAGCGTGATACATGAGTACATAGCACATGATATCCCAACACTGTTCATCTAGCCATGTATAAACAAAGCATGAAACGTGGACTAGTACTTTAAAGATCATTTGATTGTCTATTCATAATTTTTCATATGCTTATTATTGTTTCCTTGTCAGTACAGTTGGAGTTTCACATTCTTTTGAACTATGCTCGGTAGTGGCATGAGGCACTGCACAACTACGCCAGAAAAATAGTTCTTTGTGTTAGCTGCTACCATATCTTATCATATCTATCTGTTTATATACAAGTTAGTGTCTATATACAGTGTTTGCGTTTTTGGAGTTTTTTTTTATTTTTAGGGTTTTATAGTCGAAATAGGTGTCTCCCGTTATGTGCATTGTTAGCTTCCACATGCTAGCTGTTTATTTTATTTTTTTTACCTGTTTTTCTCTTTAGAACATGTAGAAACGAGAAAGATGTGTGGTCATGTTTCACACAAGGATTGTGGATGATGGGCAAAATTTAAAAAGTGCAGTTTTCTTTTACATTTTTTTTTTTCCCAAAGGCTGTGTTTCGCACAGGACTGCAATCTATTTGTGGCGGAAGTCGGTTGGCGGGGTGTAATTATGTTATCGTATAATTTGCATATTTGGCTACAAATTAACTTTCTTCTGTTGCTTCTTTTTTATGGCACAAACAATCCAGAGCGACCTTTGACTACTTTGAGAGGGGGGAGGTGCCCACAGCTGCACCCACTACTCGTTGAGAAGAGTTCTGTTTTGTCAGATTCTCTGTTAGAAAGCCCACAAATTTTACATGTTTATCTTTGTTTCATTGATAATGTTTTTCGTCAAACATTAAGATTCGGCAGTCCTTGAACGCACCATAGCTACAGGATGTGCTATGAGAATCAAACGTTTAAGCCACAGCTTAATAAATCCACCAAATAGAAGACACACTGCCATTTTCTTTAACTTGAACACACACATTTAATACCTTTTGCCACGCCAAACCAGTCCAGTCTCAGGAGATATCTCACCCTTTTAAGAAAATATTTGTCACTAGTTGCTTTAAATAAATAAATAAGTAAATAAAAAGAGGTGTGTTAACTAGTTACAGAGAAAGTCCCATTATAATGTGTTTATTTGTTTATGTTGTTTCTTTTGTAATTTGCTGCAATGGAGGTGAGGATTATTAACTTACAGGAGCAGCTAGCTCCACAGTGTGGAAGGACATACTTTAGCACACTAGCTTGCCACCTCTGTCTGGACGTTACATTACATTGACACCGCATTGCAGTTTGTCACAGCTTGTAGCTCTCATATTTGCGGGGCATGGCTAGGTTTACATGGACGCCGCATTGCAGTTTGTCGCAGATTGTGGTTCTCCAATTTGCAGGACATGGCTCGGTTGCGCCATCAACAGGCATAATCACTAGGGATATTGGGCTCGATATACTGTATCGCTAGGGCCTGATATTGGCTTAAAATGTGATATTGGTATCAGGGTTTTTTCCCGATAATGAAAACCTATTTAAAATAAATAAATAAATAAATAAATAAATGCGGTATAGATAAACATTTTAATGTTCACATGGCCAGGATGACACCACAGTTTGTTCACATACAGTGCTAGCCCACCTCCTTTACGCTTTCCACAGGCTCTTGTGTTCCTGTGCACTCTGACTGCCCTGAAGTCGTCTAGCTCCCCACGTTAGCATCTGGGACCCCTAGCTGTTAGCCATTCAGTGAAGCACAAATAAGCTGCACTCCCTGAAGGTCTTGAGGTTCTTGCCAGCTCGTCGATCTTGCTTGGTAGTGAATTCACGTTTCCCATGATAACAGAAGGTACCAGAGGCTTGATTCTCCACCTCCTTGCTAGCCACTTGAATTTCATCTTAGCCCTGCCTCTGCCGCCTCGGCCGTCTGCGCAGGGAATCACACCGATGTGGGACGTTGCTCTCATGGCACGTAAAAATGTGCTTGAATAAACAAACAGAGCTGCTTGAAAGGCAGTGTTAATTCCATGACAGGAGATATGTTACACACATTGGTAATTGAGAGTTGGACAATATTGGAAAATATATACTTTTATTAATCTCCAAGAGAAATTCACATTTCCAGCAGCTCTGCAAAAATGTCATAATGAACTTAATCACAGAATAAAACAACCAAGGCAAGACATGAGATATATGAAAATAGAATAAGAATAAGTGAATAAATACGGAACAGATCACGTCACATTTGTAGTGAAATAATACATAATAATACATAATAATACATAGTAATAATAATACATAAGGTAATAAGTCCAGTGCTGTTACACATATCGGTATCGGTTGATAGCGATATTGGAATTTGAGAGTTGTATCGGTTATCGACAAAAAAGCCAATATCGACATCCCTAATTATTGCAATTATCATAGGCAACATTTATATCATGCTTCTCGCATATCATTCATATCGCACATTCCTAGAAATAATCTGTTCTGCAGTCAAACTGTGACCACCATAAAACCTGTATTAACTGTACAGGTAATGTTTTAAGTCACATTTTAGCATTCTTAACTGTCACATAAGTGTAGAAAGAAGTTGACCTTTATTAATATGGCGTAAAAAGAATAAAAGTAGTATTCAGTCTTCGTCTCTCGTTTCTGCATTTTAACACTTTGGCTACATTATACTGAGCAGCCAGGCCATAAACTTTTATATTAAGCAGGAACTTTTTTATTAGTTTTCATAGTAATCATCACAGTTTTCTATTCTTATTGGACCAATTTGATACATTGTTGCTCTCTGTTTGTGTCCCATTAGCTTCATGGTGAAGGCCATGCCAACTAACATCCTCCCGTAGTGTTACCTAACTAGCTGGTGGACAGCAAGAGGCGTCATGGCCGAGCTGCCCATCGCCCCGGGCCAGGTGTACATCGAGGTGGAGTACGACTATGAGTACAAGTCCAAGGATCGCATGATCGCCATTCACCAGGGTGAATGCTACATGCTAGTGCAGAAGACTAATGAAGACTGGTGGAAGGTGCGCAGGGAGGAGGGGACTAAAGCCTTTTACGTGCCCGCTCAGTATGTCAGGGAGGTCCGCAAGGCCCTCATGCCTCCTCCCAAACAGCTCCCACATCACCCCGTTTGTACTGGCAACACCCTCCCTCAGAACACTGCCCAAGTCAAACCTGCCAACTTGGATCTGGATCTGCAAAACTCCTCCACAGAGAACCTGAACAGGCCAGAGTTTAACCCTGCACGCTCGCCTTCTACTCATTCCGCCTCATCTCAGCATGTGAGCCCGCCCATCCAGCGGCATGACAGTAACCACCACCAGCACGCCCCCAGCACTCCCACAGGGCCTGAACGATCTGTAGCAGAAATTCTGGCCCAGGCTTGCGGCCCTCCGGCTGGACAGAGGGGCAGCACTCTGCCCCGGACCCGTGCCAGATCTCCAGACCTGGTCCGAGCCCCACTGGATGTGGACAGTCCTCACTGTGACTCGGCGGGGGAGGAACGCCGTACCAACGACTCGGAGTCTGGAGACGAACTCAGTAGCAGTTCTACTGAACATCTGCAGGTAAACCTTTTTAATATCACAGCCTTTATACATTTTAAAGCTTGCCGTTTAGACATCATGTGGTTTGACGTCCAATCTTCCAAATGACCTCCATGAAATGACCACAATGCTTGTATCAGGGCACAAAACATGTTTCCTGGTTGATGTCAACCCCAGTCTTCTAATTTTGGTGTCCCACAGATGTAAGGTCATCTAAACATCAACATACACATTTTTATTACAGCTTGAATTTTATCAGAGAGGCACTCCACTCTGGCCACAATAGACTTCCTTCCCTACCCAGAAATGGAGTATACCATGGAAACAGCAGTTAAAGGCCAAAGTAGACAAACATGTTTTGCTGCAGCCTGGTGGTTAATGTCACTTTTCCACAGGTAAAAATATTAACATTCACACAACGTGTCTGATTTTGAACACACAATTTAGTCTGAGTCTTTCTCAACATGCCTGCCCTCCTTGTGCACCCCCACAGTAGGCTGTTTTGGAATACATCAGTATTCGCGTTGAATTGTTTTGTCAAGCTTGTTATGGATTCTTTTTTCTTTTGGGACCGGGATGCACTGACGTCTCCTTTCAGGAAGTGTGCTATCTTTACAGCATTTCATTGGGGAAAAGAAAAAGCCTGTGTCAGGATGTCTGCTCATTGCTGACATTATGACACAGCCCTGTAGGCTTCTAGTTCTCACGGGATCTCAACCTGCAACACACACACAGCGACACAGAGGCATGCATACAAAAAAAATGACACACAAAGCTTCTGGCGGCATGGCAGCTGGCACACTCCTTTGCCCTCTCTGCTTGTTTTTCTTCATAAAAATTCACCTGCTCCTCTCTCGGCTCTGGTCCAGCGGTCCAAGTCAATTTTTACTGATGCAACTCAGTGGTTTTTACCTCCCGTAACCCCTCAAAATATAGCTCATGTAGTAAGGGCAAAAAGGAAAAAGGAAGAAAAGAGCCCTGATGTGTCTTAACACTTGCAGAATATAGTTTTGCTAATAACTTGCTTCACTTATATCATTAGTGCATATTGTCCTTCCTGTGTCTAGCTTTTGCAAGGTGTGGCACAAAAGGTCTGCTCTGTGGCTAGTAGTGACGGGCTTGTTTGATTTTTGAGCCAAAATAGCAAAAATATGAGGACAAATAGCGATACTGTGCTGCTGTCACATGCTCTAAATATGGAAGAAATAAAGGTTGTCGTTAAATCTCACGCATGCTCGAACTATGGATAGTTGTGCATGGGTGTTGCTGTCATGGAAATAAGCTTCTGTAGTCACGACAGTGCATGGTATGCTGCTTACTGCTATGCACCACAGGGGATGCATAGCTAAACAAAAAGAGGCTCGTCTCGTCTCAATTTTGCCAGAAAACATCCTGATGATCCCAAAGACCTTTGGGAAAATACTTTGTGGTCTGACGAGACAAAAGTTTAACTTTTTGGAAGGTGTATGTCCCATTATGTCTGGCGTAAACGTAACGCAGCATTTGAGGAAAAAAAAACCATCATACCAACAGTAAAATATGGTGGTGGTAGTGTGATGGTCTGGGGCTGTTTTGCTGCTACAGCACCTGGAAGACTTGTTGTGATAAATGGAACCATGAACTCTGCTGTCTACCAAAACATCCTGAAGGAGAATGGCCGGTCATCTGTTCGTGACCTCAAGCTGAAACAAGCTTGGATTCTGCAGCAGGACGATGATCCAAAACACACCAGCAAGACCACCTCTGAATGGCTGAAGAAAAACAAAATGAAAACTTTGGAGTGGCCTAGTCAAAGTCCTGACCTGAATCCTATTGAGATGCTGTGGCATGACCTTAAAAAGGCAGTTCATGCTGGAAAACCCTCCAATGTGGCTGAATTACAACAATTCTGCAAAGATGAGTGTGCCAAAATTCCTCCACAGCGCTGTAAGAGACTCATTGCAAGTTATCTCAAACGCTTGATTGCAGTTATGGTGCCAAGGGCGGCCTAACTGGTTATTAGGTTTAGGGGCAATCACTTTTTCACACAGGGCCATGTAGATTTTGATTTTTTTTCTCCCTTAATAATAAAAAGTTTCATTTAAAAATTCAATTTTGTGTTCAGTTCATCTAAATTTGTTTGATTTTGATTTTGTTTGACGAGTGACGTTAGCAGCATGAGCAACGCTAGTCAATCAATCCAAGACTGTAGCTTGTTGCTGTCGTGGGAATCTTTTCATTGTGGTAACCTCTACAAAGGTCCAACACACTCTCTTCCTTGATGCTGGAATACTTCTGATTTCTGTTTTTCTCCGTAATGGTAATTGTCTAGCTTATTTTCAAACGTACAAGTTTGTTGATCCCGAGAAGAGACCAGTCAAACGCACTTTTCTGTATTTTCAATTTTTTAGTGATGAAATTGACTGGAAGATGTCACAAAGTACAGTGCTGGACCTCTGCCCATCAAGGAAGACACAATAAAGTCTCGAACTAGGAACTGCCTACATTGTTACATTGTGGCGGTACCCTTTCCTGAGTGGATCAGTAGAGTATGGCTATGTGTCTGCATCTAACTGGCTCCAGTTTGTGTCAATCAAGGGTGTGGGTGTGTGCTTTCTACGTGTGCAAGCTGAAGCAGGCTTGATAAAGTTGCCAGGCAACCTGTCTGTGAAAAATTCAAGTAACTAAATTTGTTTGATTTTCTCACCACTGTACTTGTGTCAGGTGATCATAATTGCTATGCTGTGTTGATTTAATCGACGCAATTATGCTTGTTATGATTTTATTGAAAAAAAAACAGATTCTTGTTTTGTTGCTTTTCAGTTTGCATCTGCTTGACTGATGTAAAAAAAAAAAACTACATAAAGGGTTTACATGTCACCGAGCTGCTGTTGCACACCGAGCATTGGCTTGTAAAATAAAAAGATTATTGTAGTTCTTATGTGAATATGCACCATTTCAGGCAGTGTTTGTATAACCAACAAGGCATCCCTTTTTTAAACGAGGTCGGCAAAGCTCAGAATAATAGATAGTCTGTGTAGTGATTATGGTGGATCATCCTGTGTAAACCGTTACTGTGCGCTGGTTCTTTGATTTGACACAAAGTGTGTGTGTGCGCGTGGGTGTGTGGGGGGCTGCAGGCACAGTTCTTCACTTTACAGAGCTTTTCTTCTCTAATCCCTACGAGAGCTTCAAGTAGATGTGTGTGTGTGTGTGTGTGTGTGTGTGTGTGTGTGTGTGTGTGTGTGTGTGTGCATGTTATTATGTCAGTGCAAAGCGGCATAATGACATGATACGAGGGACAGGTCAACAGTTTTGCTGCAGCATTGCTGCGCTCTCTCTCTGTTTATGTAAGAGTAGTGCAAGTGAATAAAGCTAGTGTGTGTTGGTTTTTAGACGAGTCAGTCAGACCGAGTTACTGTGGCTCACTGCATCGTCCAGACAAGACACAGCAGACATCATGTACCCCGATGACAGCCACACGGTAGGGCAGTTTCTTGGTTTCATGCTTATGTCCTTTTTTGGCAGCTTTGACAACTACAGTCAAAGTAAAAAAGCAGGCCTCTTGCAGACACCGCACAATGACGAGTGACGTTAGCAGCATGAGCAACGCTAGTCAATCAATCCAAGACTGTAGCTTGTTGCTGTCGTGGGAATCTTTTCATTGTGGTAACCTCTACAAAGGTCCAACACACTCTCTTCCTTGATGCTGGAATACTTCTGATTTCTGTTTTTCTCCGTAATGGTAATTGTCTAGCTTATTTTCAAACGTACAAGTTTGTTGATCCCGAGAAGAGACCAGTCAAACGCACTTTTCTGTATTTTCAATTTTTTAGTGATGAAATTGACTGGAAGATGTCACAAAGTACAGTGCTGGACCTCTGCCCATCAAGGAAGACACAATAAAGTCTCGAACTAGGAACTGCCTACATTGTTACATTGTGGCGGTACCCTTTCCTGAGTGGATCAGTAGAGTATGGCTATGTGTCTGCATCTAACTGGCTCCAGTTTGTGTCAATCAAGGGTGTGGGTGTGTGCTTTCTACGTGTGCAAGCTGAAGCAGGCTTGATAAAGTTGCCAGGCAACCTGTCTGTGAAAAATTCAAGTAACTAAATTTGTTTGATTTTCTCACCACTGTACTTGTGTCAGGTGATCATAATTGCTATGCTGTGTTGATTTAATCGACGCAATTATGCTTGTTATGATTTTATTGAAAAAAAAACAGATTCTTGTTTTGTTGCTTTTCAGTTTGCATCTGCTTGACTGATGTAAAAAAAAAAAACTACATAAAGGGTTTACATGTCACCGAGCTGCTGTTGCACACCGAGCATTGGCTTGTAAAATAAAAAGATTATTGTAGTTCTTATGTGAATATGCACCATTTCAGGCAGTGTTTGTATAACCAACAAGGCATCCCTTTTTTAAACGAGGTCGGCAAAGCTCAGAATAATAGATAGTCTGTGTAGTGATTATGGTGGATCATCCTGTGTAAACCGTTACTGTGCGCTGGTTCTTTGATTTGACACAAAGTGTGTGTGTGCGCGTGGGTGTGTGGGGGGCTGCAGGCACAGTTCTTCACTTTACAGAGCTTTTCTTCTCTAATCCCTACGAGAGCTTCAAGTAGATGTGTGTGTGTGTGTGTGTGTGTGTGTGTGTGTGTGTGTGTGTGTGTGTGTGTGCATGTTATTATGTCAGTGCAAAGCGGCATAATGACATGATACGAGGGACAGGTCAACAGTTTTGCTGCAGCATTGCTGCGCTCTCTCTCTGTTTATGTAAGAGTAGTGCAAGTGAATAAAGCTAGTGTGTGTTGGTTTTTAGACGAGTCAGTCAGACCGAGTTACTGTGGCTCACTGCATCGTCCAGACAAGACACAGCAGACATCATGTACCCCGATGACAGCCACACGGTAGGGCAGTTTCTTGGTTTCATGCTTATGTCCTTTTTTGGCAGCTTTGACAACTACAGTCAAAGTAAAAAAGCAGGCCTCTTGCAGACACCGCACAATGACGAGTGACGTTAGCAGCATGAGCAACGCTAGTCAATCAATCCAAGACTGTAGCTTGTTGCTGTCGTGGGAATCTTTTCATTGTGGTAACCTCTACAAAGGTCCAACACACTCTCTTCCTTGATGCTGGAATACTTCTGATTTCTGTTTTTCTCCGTAATGGTAATTGTCTAGCTTATTTTGAAACGTACAAGTTTGTTGATCCCGAGAAGAGACCAGTCAAACGCACTTTTCTGTATTTTCAATTTTTTAGTGATGAAATTGACTGGAAGATGTCACAAAGTACAGTGCTGGACCTCTGCCCATCAAGGAAGACACAATAAAGTCTCTAACTAGGAACTGCCTACATTGTTACATTGTGGCGGTACCCTTTCCTGAGTGGATCAGTAGAGTATGGCTATGTGTCTGCATCTAACTGGCTCCAGTTTGTGTCAATCAAGGGTGTGGGTGTGTGCTTTCTACGTGTGCAAGCTGAAGCAGGCTTGATAAAGTTGCCAGGCAACCTGTCTGTGAAAAATTCAAGTAACAGTACATCCATTGTTTAATTCTACAGTACTTCTGTTGTCAAATTCTAGTCAACTCTGAATTTGGAACATGCTGAACAAAGTTATATTGCAATACATCACATATGTACACTTATACAGTTTATCATGTCTGAAAACAAGTAGGAAGAAGCAGAGCTTATTTAATCCTACCCCTTCTCTATGTCTCAGCAATTATGTTTGTTCACTTCCTCTGTTTAACATGTACCAGGTTACCAATTTTCTAATAGTGAAAGAAAAAGTATGTGTAATAGTAAGTGAATAGAGTTTGTAGAAAGTTTATTCCATAATAAAGAATGAATACAGGTGCATCCAAATAAATTAGAATGTCATGCACAATGTGTTTGATTTCAGAAGTCAAAGACAAAGAAACCAATTCAGTGCATTTTTTTTTATTCGCGCTTGAGTTTACAATATTGAACTTTTTCACACATTTTGAAATGTTCTGAGACACTGAATCTGAGGTTTTTATTAGCTATAAACTAAAACTTATTAGTAAATGAAGTAAATTCTTGATGGAGTGAATCTAATATAAGCACTCAGCTACTGACAAAGCAGCTTTCAAAAATATTCTAATTCATTGAGATGCACCTGTAGGTAGATAAATAAATAAAGGAGTAAAGCTAACAGAAGCATAATGTTCTGTTTCTTGAAATATACAATAGTCCCCCGCTTTTGCAGGAGTCCCGTGTCAGGCCCACCAGCGCGATTGGCGAACATCCACAAGTAATTGAGACTCAGATGATACACGACTCAAACCTTCGTGCCATTGTTCACTTGCAACATAATCCAAGTTTAAGATCTAAATCTAAATATCTAAATATGCCTCACACACTTATTAAAGGCATTTTAAAGTTTAAAATGTATAGGTGCTCCCCACTAATTAGCTTCGGAGAAAGTTACGTCTATTTTTAACTTTTGCTTTTGTAGCAGGCAACTTTGGTGCATTCAAGGACAATAAAACAAAGTGCAACATCTCAACTTTGGTAAACAATTATTAATAGTGAAGCATAAAGACACAAACGTAAAATTGCGGGATGGCACATGTATGTATGCTCTGCATTTTTATCACATATTTACGAAATAATATCAACCTTGGGTGAATGAGATGTGTTTTCTGCTGGAGAAAAAAATATTTTGGGCTGGGGAAAAAAACTTTTTTTTTTTTACCAAAAATCTGCGACTTTTGCGCCGAATGGGGAATATGCAGGGATCCTCTGTATAACTTCTTAGCATATCTACATGGGTTGGTTTTAGCCTGTTTACAAGATGATAAAAAAAATATCCTCGGTGCAAAAAGTTTAGAGTTTCCACTGTAATCCTCTTGCAGAATCTCATTAGTCATGCTAGAATACTTTGGAGAGATATTCCTAATCCCAGTCAGACAACCAGCCTTACGTAAACCCACACATTTTAGTGTTCGTTATGTATTCATCATCAGTTATCCAAAGCACTGATTGTTTGCATTGAAGCCATATTGTCAGTAGGCAGAATGAAGAGACTCAGTAATGTTGAAAGTGATGATGCAGGGTTTCTGCTACATGTACAGCAATTGATCGTGCCGTACCGCCACCAAAATAAAGGCCGCCACACCTTTAAAAAGTGGTTTGTTTGTTTTTTTAGAACTTGAAAAAAATGTTAAGTATTGTATTGTATAAATGGATGTATATACTAAATATATAATATGTAGCTTATTTACCCACATATTGACCACAATTAGTTTGAAAAAAAATTTAAATGTCATAAAAATGTTTCACTACGCTTAATTTTGGTAATCATGCACTGATATCGTCTGTCTGCCGTGTTGGCACAGTACATGACCGGAAGGGACGCACTTTGTTCCTTACAGTGAGAATGAAAAATAGTACGTAAAATGTTTCAGTCACTTGTCGACAGCTTGTCACAGGCTAAGCCTATGTATTGGCAGTGTGTGTGATCGCTCACATTTCAATCACATTCGACTTTCTGCAATCTTTGTTTACACATTTTGCCTGGTTCTCACTGCCTCTGTGGTGGCAGCTAGCTAGCTTGTTTTTGTCCCATGGGCGAGCTACAAGTGGCTACCACGTTCTTTGGGTACATGCTAACTTACTTTTTAAAGTGTCACTTCACAATCTAGCTCTCTTGTTATCATTGTAATACTTATGGCTTGTCTACAAAACACTAGATGTGTGTCTAAGTTGATCAACATTAAGTTTTAAGATAGTGACATATCACAGGGGTCTCCAACAGGTAGCTCGTATGCTAGCAGTAGCTCACCAGCTGATGTTGAGTAGTTCACAGAATATTTGCTTCACCTCTTAGTATTTTTATAAGTGTTCAATTCAGACATGATGCCTGTATTTAATGACAAATGAGCACGCTGAGTGAAGATGTGCTTTGTTTTTGAAGTGCAATTTAAATGTTGGCAATCGCATTAAACACACATAGCTCATCTCTCCTTTCTTTTTGTCATTCCATTCCATTCCATTTTCTTCCGCTTATCTGAGTCCGTGTCGCGGGGGCAGCAGTCTCAGTAGGGAAGTCCAGACTTCCCTGTCCCCTGCCACCTTTTCCATCTCCACCGGGACGACCCCAAGGCGTTCCCAGGCCAGCTGTGAGACATAATCCCTCCAGCGAGTCTTGGGTCTGCCCCAGGGCCTTCTCCTGGCTGGGCATGCCCAGAACACATCAGCAAGGAGGCGTCCGGGAGGCATCCGGACTAGATGCCCAAACCACCTCAACTGGCTCCTCTCAATGTGAAGGAGCAGAGGCTCTACTCTGAGCTTCTCCCAGGTGACCAAGCTCCTCACCCTCCTTTCTTAGGGTGAGCCCAGCCACCCTACGTAGGAAACTCATTTCAGCCGCATTAATGCAGACGCTGTGCTTATCTGCCTGTCGACCTCACGCTCCAGCCTTCCCTCACCCCTGAACAAGACTCCGAGATACTTGAACTCCTCCTCCACCTCACTTCCAACTCGGAAGGTGCAGTCTACCCTTTTTGGTCTGAAAACTAGGACCTCGGATTTGTAGGTGCCGAGTCTCATCCCAGAAGCTTCACACTCAGCTGCAAACGCTGAAGGGCACAGCCTGATGAGGCCATCGGAACTACATTGTCTGTGAATAGCAGAGAAGAGATCCTAAGGTCCCCAAACTGGACCCTCTCAAGGCCTTGGCTGCGGCTAGAAATTCTGTCCATGAAAGTGATGAACAGAATCAGTGACAAAGGTAGTCTTGGCGGAGGCAAACGTTCACCTGAAACAGGCTCGACTTACTGCTGGCAATGCGAACCAGGCTCCTGCTTCGGTTGTACAAGGAACGAATGGCACGTAGTAGTCTGCCATCAATCCCGTACTCCCGGAGCACCCCCCACAGGATACCACGAGGGACACTGTGGAATGCCTTTTCCAGGTCCACAAAGCACATGTACACCGGTTGGGCAAACTCCCATGTACTCTCCAGCACCCTTGCAAAGGTGTAGAGCTGGTCCAGTGTTCCGCGCCCGGGACCAAAATCACATTGCCCCTCCTGCAGCCAAAGTTCAACTAACGGTTGTACCCTTCTCTCCAGCACCCTGTCATAAACTTTCCCAGGGAGGCAAAGGAGTGTAAAGAGGGGGACCACCACCCCGGTCTGCCAGTCCAGAGTTACTGTTCCTGACTTCCATGCAATGTTGAAGAGACGTGTCAGCTAATATAGTCCCTCTACATCCAACAGCCATCATTTTGTTAAAGTATCTTTTAATAGTGCTGGAATTTGGAGACACGTACACTATTATAACCCTGGACTCTGAATTTTATCATGTAAATATTTCAATTGTTATTTTGTTATTTGTGTTATTTTGAACTAAAAAATAATATTATTGAACAATTCATTTCCCATGTATTCATATAACTCTAAAAGAGGCATCAAATTAAATTCAGGTTTGTGTCAAACAGTACAACATTTTGTACTTTTATACTAATAGTCACATAGTACTGTTTGACTAAGTAGGTTAGATGACAAAGGAGGCTTGACGTTTTAGACTCTCAGTTTAAGTCCTCTCTGCAACATTGCCATTACGTTAACAGTTTTGCAATGTTCACTGCTCATGTTCTGCTGGTTGTTGAAAAAAGTTAAATGAATAAGTTAATAAATTGATAAGGTGTAATTTGTCATTACTAAAAATCAAAATTTGCTGATGCCGCAGCGGCATGACACAGCGGCAACAGTCCGCCCTCCCATGCAGCCCACCACCAGTTAAAAAAAAAATCCTAGGGGAAACCCTGTGATGGCAGGTCAAAGTGTTGACTATGCTTCATTACGTAAGTGGCGGCTACATAACGTTTGTTTGGGCAGCTGTGCTGCTAAGCTGTGTGATTTGCTTCTAGGGCAGAGCATGACTGGCAGCAGGTATAGGCTTTTTATGTCCTCCAAATATGCACTTGGCCTTCAAAAGTGAGGACCAACATTGTAAACAACTGCAAAGCAAAACGTGACATTTTCGTTCATGTTTTTGTTGAACAACTCCAACGTGGTAACAAAGTACACTGCTTCCTGCACGGCTTCATCATCTCTCCTCATTTCATACTAGAATAATCCCAAATATTGATGTGTGCGCAGCGATGTGCACAGTCAGCTGGCATTAGTGAATGTCAGTATTGGCTGTCAAGCACTGGAGTGGAGAGATTTCACCAATATACTTGTACTCTATGCAGTATACGTTCTGTATGCAGAGCTCCCTCTGGCTCCCTCCCTCTTCATCCATGGCAGCAGTTGGCCAATGAACTGCTCTTGTGAGTGTTAAGTTGCTGTGTGATTAAGCCTGTCACGATAATCGATAAATCGAGTAACGAACGATAAAAGAAAAAACGAAGTCGATAATTTTGCCGGCCTCGATTAAATTGACATGTACATGCTTGCGTGTTTGTTTTCCTCGTCTCTGTTTACCGCACAGGCTGGAACAAGAGGGTTCATTCTGCATCTGTCTGTGCGCATTGGTGATCCGGTAGAATGAACGAAGAGAGTGAACCCTCCTTTCATCCATTCAGCCTCTTTGTCCCAGTATGTAGCGGCGGGCTACTACTGAGTGCTAGCTATCAGCAAGTTACCCTCTTGACCAAGCATACGCTAACATGATTGAAGGCACAAAAGCGTGAGACATACGCAGTTAGCCTCTAACTTAATTTCTCAAATAATGCCATCAACTGTCTGTCATTTAGTGCTTCGCTTTATAAATGTTGCAAGGTGGTTGCTCTACCTTCTCCTTGCACAGATGCAACTGCAGGCGCAAAGTATAAGACTGGTTTGTCTAAACCAGGGGTCGGCAACCCGTGGCACCGGAGCCGCATGCGGCTCGACAGCCTCCACGTTGCGGCTCCCTTTGCTGAGCTTGGTGATTTTCTTTTTAACACCGAAGAAGGGAAAGTGCATTTTTGAAAAGAATTTGAAATATCCGACTCATCGCAAGTCCGTGAATGCATCTAGACTGCGTTCTCACTCATGATTGGATGAGCAAGAGAAGGGGACGTAGGCTAGTGTATGCGGTGAGTCTCACCGGAGAGAAAAAAGTTGACCAAGTTTGGAGTTGAGTCTGAAGCAAGAATTTACAAGAGCATAGCAATATGTTTTATAACGAGAAGCGCGCTGTAGCTATGTGACACACTAATCGACGAGGTGGTGAGGTGGATAGTGTGCTGCGGGAGCTGACCGTGTCACCCTGCCTGTGACTGCTATGAGGTGGGGCAGAACAATATGTTTCACTTTTACATCTCCAAATACCAGTCCCTACATTTGTCGCCAGTCGCTTTTTGGAAAATAAATCATCAAGAGGGTTTAGAAAGTGGCCAGGTTTAGCGAGAAAATGGCCAAGTTGGCAACACTCGGCTGCACATGAGATCGTAAGGAGGGGAAAGCCGTTCACAGATGGAGAATATGTGGAAAAAAATCGTTCATAAAAATATCAGCATCTATTCTTGAAATTAGAAAACAAACAAGAAATGATTCAGAAAATGAATGGCTCCCTCTGCAGAGACAGTCAAGGACAGGCTCAATAGAATGGTTATTGATGGCAATTCAGCACAGGCATAAACGCTGTTGAGCAAACAACACATGCAAAAATGTGAACTCTGATGAGCTTTTTCATGTTAAAGGTGGCTACACTTTGTTTTCTTTTTAAACAAATACGGGAGCAACTGAAAAAGGCGTTTGATGATGATTTCAGAGTAGGCCTACACACACTTGCTGCACTTTTATTTGTTGAATTTTGTTGCTGTAACAGGTAACATTTAAAAAAGATTACAACTTTGACAAGTTTGTACGCTGTGTTATGTTTTGCGGCTCCAGACTATTGTTTTTTTTTTTGTTTTTTTTTTACTGGAAGAGGAGGCAAAATGGCTCTTTTGTTGCTAAAGGTTGCCGACCCCTGGTCTAAACAGTTTGTATGTTTGCATTTCTAATAGTTGACATTAATGCATCCTGTTATTCACCAAATGTGGGCATTTGAAGTTCCTAAAACCTAAAAAGCTGTTCCATAAAACAACTTTAAGCTGTCTTTTAAGTTGGCTGTCAAAAATAGCGCGTTAATGGTGGTAACTAATTTATTTCATTCATTATGTAAAATTGTTAACGTAATTAAAGCATGTGCGCTATGTCAAGCCACCCCTCTCTGTTATGGTGGCACACGGAGGCACAGTAGTGTCCCCACAGAGTCTAACGCTCAGCAGTGCCATTCCAACACCATATACTGTATGTATGTCCAAATCACAAACACGTCTCTAGTCCTCCTCGGAACCACACTTCCTCATTGTCACGAGACCACAGCGAGATCCATTCATGGACACTCTGAAAATCACAACAATGTTTTCATTATGAACGTATGTGTGGTCTAAATAAACAGAAAGACAAAGAAAAACAGTATGTGGATATTCTTATCACTCACTAATGTAACTCAATGCGGAAGTACAATTTGCTGCATTTAAGTATGCTCGGAAATCCCAGAAAATCTGTCTACACTCAAAACAGTGAATTCAACTTAAAAAATTACGTGGTGTCTTTGAATGCAATACGACGGTTAATGTATGACTCAAATGCTGGGCTACTAGAGTTAGGTAAATAGTTGTTCTTACACGTGTACATCTTTTAGCTTGATTTAAATTTTCAGTTCATTTAGTTACAGTTAACTACAAATATAAAAAATTGTGATCTGTCATTTTTTTTCATAAAATACAGTAAAAAAAAAAGCATATTTCACGCATAGTTTCAAATGGTGATTACTCATGATTAATTAATTTGAAATCTCTGATTCATTTGATTACATTTTTTAATCATTTGACAGCCCTACTTATTTATCTTTTTTGCTGTGGTGTAGTCTTCATTTTTGACGCCTTTAAAAGGTCTTAGTGTTTCAATTTGTATTTGAAAAATGTGCAAACACCTTGTTTAATAGTCTAAACCAGTGGTTCCCAAACATTTTACAGTCACATATGTTAAGATCAGAGTTGTGGAAGCCCACAAAGGTGAGGCAGATGCGGCAGAACAGGAGTCTTTCATTTCTCCAACAGCAGGCAAAAAAAGGGCAACGGAAGGCGAAGCACACTGCTTGAAAAAATAGGGTAGATGCCTGAAATAGTACACACCAAAATAGGACCAAAAAATACTTGGGTGTACTTACAACAAAGGTGGCGGAGGAAAAGACGCCAGGAGACGTATCGAATAAGTAGCTAGAAAAACAAACATGCGCTGGAAATAGGTGGTTGAGCAAATAGATCTAACGTACCAAGCATGAGGCCTGCAACGAAACGAACCCACAACGAAGCGAAAAAAAGGTAGGCCAAAAAGTTAATTGGCAACAGGTGCGTCTCCTGGCTCCGCCTCCTCATCACCAATCCCGAGAAGATCTGAAAAATAGAAACAAGGCTGGAGTAAACCAAATAAATGCCATAAAGCCCTACAAATGGCAATAAGAAAAACTAAAACCTAGGACATAACAGCATACCCCTTCAGACATTTGACTTGAAGCTACTGTATGTACCCCCAACTCCTGCACAATTTAAAAAAAAAAAAAAAAAAAAAAAATCTTATTTAACTTTATATTAAACATAATTAATTGGTTAATTTTATAATAATTCCGGGTCAAAAATGTTCATACGACGGACACAGAGCAATGAACAACCTCATGCTCTGTCTCCTATCTGCTCTTTTCTCCCTGCCCTGTGAGGCATTCAGGCGCACTTGTCATTGTGAGTTTTAGGAGCTATTTGTTTTTCATTTTTGACATATTTTTGTACATTTTGAATGTTTTCTATGGACCAGAACCATTGTCACTACCAAATCATTTACTGTATCACAATAAAGCACATTTTGGTACACATATATACATTTTATTTGGAAAAAATCCTTTATTTATATCTTTGTATTTATTTATTTGTACATTTTGGGCAATTTCAACATTTTCCAAAAGTTCTTTTGGAAGCTTTTTAAAAAAAAAAAAAAAAAAAAAATATTCATTCCATGGAAAGTGTTCAACTTTGACCAGTTCCAAAATGTAGCAATATTATCTGAGTTGTTCCAAGTGAAGACACATAGTGTTTCAAACAAAGGACATTCAAATTGTCAGATCTCCTACATTTAATATTGCATTCTCTTGCTGTGCGGTCAAAGCCAGTTTGGCTTCCTGTTTGTTCTGCACCACGCTGATCATTCCATTCCAGATCATCTGAGTAGATTTTTCTCCTGTTATGTTCTTCCCATTCCTCTTGATGACTCACACTGTGTTTGAAACCACCACATGTTGCTCCTCATTAGCTGCATCATGTTCCGCCGCGGTGCCTGGACGGAAGGTATGACTGGGCTGGCCCTCTTTTGGGCTCGTTGGACTGGTTTCATCCCAGCAGGTTTGTGTTGCTGTTGAGTAAATGATGCACACAGTCCGTACCAGAAAGACCGGTTTAGCTCCTATAAATGAAGGTGCTGGAATTCCCAATAGGAAAAAGCTTTTTTAAAGACAGCTGAATATTCCAGGCTTTCAAGACTTTCTATCATTTGGAGTTGGTGGTCCTTAACAAGGCTTCGGTTACAGCATGACGTAACTTAATCAACTGATGGTGAAAAGATTGTTGAGAAAATAGATGAGATGTTTTTTTTATGTTGCCGCTTGCAACTTCCTAATCTTGACGGACAGCTTTCACAGAAAACACACTTATCAGTTGGATCTTTCCACGTTGTTGTTGTTGTTGTTGCTGTTGAAGGTTATCTATAAGAAGGATTATGCTTGATTCTGTGTTTCCTTCGTTAAGTAGCACCCTGCAGCACTCAGACAAACCCAGGCACTCACTGCTGTATGGGCAAATTGTCTTTTTCACATCAGGTCGGAACATGTTTGAAGGGAAGTGGTGTCTTTTTTTTTCCTTTTTTTTCAAGCCCGCATCATTGACTTGTGACTTGTGACTGTCAGGACTGCACAAGAGAAGCAGCAGCAGCAGTGTTGTTTCATTGTGCCGTCACATTGACCTTGTGTGCTTTGCTCTAAATGTCTGCCAGCACTTCCCAGCTCAAGATTCATCACCACAGTGGAAGTTGCGAGATTAAAAGTGTCAGGAGGTGTTCAATACAAAAAAATCAGCCTTTACAAAGATAATAATGCTCAGTTGTGATTGATACTGTTAATTTGTTTATTATTGTGTTTGTAGTTTAGTTTAATATTGAAAGCTGTGGTAACCTGATTTATGTACATGATTGGGATCATATTAAACTGTACAGTATTATGTCTAGTATAGCACAAAGTGTCGGTAGATAATGTGTACATGGATAGATGAGATGACTCTCTCTTCGTCGTTTAGTTCTTGACCCTCCTCCTACACTCCTCCAAAAAAAAAAAAGGTGAATTGTTCAGGCCTGCAGCAGTTTAAGAAAAATAAACAGTTGCAGCTAAACATCATTCTCACCTTTTTGGCAACATTCTTCAAGCTGTGCAGAGGCGGGTCAGCCCCAAGTATTCACTAACATTAAAGCACATTCCATGACCATGAACAACAAACATCCCCTATAGTAGCGGTGTCCAAAGTCCAGCCCCGGGGGCATTTGTGGCCCATAGCTGAAGGATGATTAAGGCCATACTGAAAAGAAAAGAAAAGTTATGAGAAAAAGTTGACATGTTTTGAACAACAAAAAAAAAAAACTACAGTTATAAATGCCTTTGGCTATTAGAAATTGATCATTTTTTAAAATTTTAAAATAGAAAGCTTTTTAAAATATCATTTATGGTACTATCATTATGTAAGACATTGTCAAATTTTTGTATATAAAGGGCTGTCAAAGTTAATGCGCTAATAATAAAGGCACTTTTTTGACAGCCTTATTTTGGGGGGAATCCCAACTCTCTCATCCTGACATGCACATACATTGACAGGTTTTTGCAGTGCGGGGGTTGGACCACCAATATAAATTAAATCTTCAAGATTAACCACTCTTAATGTACAGTACAACATAAGCATCAAACTTACATACTTGTTCATATACTGTAACTCACACAGATCAATGAGGAACTTCTTGCTCTGTCTTCTTCCTTCTTTCTGCTCTGAAGACGCTCGCATCTTCTTCCGTTCTGGAACTCATACGTAAACAAGATGGCTGCAGCGCTCCGTCACGGAAAAAAATTGGCATTTCCATGAGCATCTTCATCACATACACCTGAATGCACAGGCGACAGTGCACAGGGATACGGCGGGAGACAAATATATCTCTGAGCATTCTGTGAGGTTTGATTTTTTTTGGGGGGGGGGCATTTTTGTGATGCAAATGTATTACTCTTTTAAACGCATATTGTTATGAGAAGCCAAACTCTTTACTGAAATGACCCCAGCAACTAAGCAGAATGACGTTCCTCGTCACAGATCTCCGACCAGAACTGGACTCACAGGATCAATTGGGGGGTAAACCACTGTTGCTCTAGTACACTGCTGATGGGGATGTCATACAACTTAATGTCAAAAAATCCAAACTATCCCTTTAACTTAGATTTAACAAAGAAGGTGTGAAACACTATTGAATTAAAGAAGAAACTCAACGCAAAGTACTAGGTTGGCGTCCCATCCCCTCCCCCTTCTCTGCTCATCAACGTCTTTGGCAAAAAAAGGTAAAATTCATGTTAATTTTCATTAACTATTTAATTGGTCATTTGTAATGATTTCACATTGTTTTCCATCCATCAATTTTCAATGTCGCTTATCCTAATTAGGATCGAGGGGGTATGCCGGAGCCTATCTCAGCTGACTTCGGCTGAAAAGCGGGGTATTTTACATTGTTTTCTGCCTGTAAAACTATAATTATTGTCTAAAATATTTCGAATATTTTTGTGTGTAACAGATTTATTGGATTTACATGATTGTACGTTTGTTTTGTTTCTCGTCTGACCTTTTGGAACAAAGCAATAATGAAAACCCAGGCGCCACTGTATCAGTTATTGCTGAGACATGGAGAATGGTAACGGTTTAATTTTATTTTGAACATGCATACAGGTTACATCGGAATACATCACATTACTTTCGGCTTTTCCCTTCAGGGGTCGCCACAGCGAATCAATTGCCTCCATCTAACCCTGTCTTCTGCATCCTCTTCTCTCACACCAACTACCTTCATGTCCTCTTTCACTACATCCATAAACCTTGAAAAGTTAAATCAATTAATCTCACAATAAATTAAAATAACGTCAATAATTTTGCTGGCATCGATATATTGACATGTGCATGCGTGTTTGTTTTCCTTCTCTCTCTCTACCAAACGGGCTGGATGACAAGAGAGTTCACTCTGGGCTTCTGTCATAACACCTGGCTGTGTTGGTTCGATAGCGGAATGAATAGAGTGAGTGAACCCTCCTGTCAGTCATTCAGTCTCTTTGTCCCAGTGGGGAGAGGTGGGGCGCTAGCAAATGTGCACTCATTAGATGTGCGTCTCGTGTGCTACACAATCAAATACTTTCTTTGTGCCTACTGTGTATAAAACACTATCTGATGTAAATTTCATCTCGTTTGAGTACCGTCATTTTGTGACATGAAAAAGTTTGTGACAAAGACACCAAAATAAATAATACAAAACCGTGGAACTTACGTTTCAGCTGCCGTGATTCCCGAAGTATAACACCTCATTGTGCACCAAATGCATTTTGCTGCATCCAAAACATATACTTTGACCAAACTTCGACAAAATGTTGCACCTCATTAAACGTAAACAGCGTATTACACACACAATGTTGCTAAGTCAATCAAGGAAGTGTATATGCAAATGAGCTGACATCTGCATTGACACACAATTTCAACTTCAGAGTATTTACGGTTTATTTCTCCATTTTTTTTTGTCAATATCCAGAAGACAACGAAAGTGACACCGATTCAAAAGCAGAAATATTGTGATTGATTGTGATTTTTATGTAAGTGCAATTTTTGCTAAAAGAAACTGAGTTTTTCTGTCTTTTTTGTTTAGTTATGTTGTTTAATTTATTTTATTTAAAAACTTTGGACATTCCAGTTACAATGTTAAGTACTCATAACAAGTGACAGTTGCTTTTATAGCAGTGGACTCACATTATTATGCCATTACATTATCATTACATTAATGAAAAAAACTCGTCTCAAAATAATGTTGACGATAATATTGTTTATCGGCAATAATTTGTGGAACGATTATCGTCCAGCAAAATTTGTTATAGTGACAGGCCAACTTATACTGTTTGTTGAAATGGTTCATTTTAGTGCATTGTTTGTGTTCTTGTTGAGAAGAATTATATTATGTTTTTGGGTAACAGGTTATTTTTTGCTTTATGCATAATTTTAGCTGTTTTAGGTTTACCAGAGCAGGGTTTCTATGTTCTCTATAACCGGCATTATGGATTATCCAAACTGATCTTTTCTGTTCGTGAGTGAAGTGTACTTCTGTAGTTATTTCCCCACATCTCCACACAATGATTTCGACATGGTAAAACCAGAAAGCAATAGAGTATGGAGTGATTTTTGTTCCAGAACAAATTTTGCTTTATACATTGAACATACATTGAAGTATTGAAGTATTGCCACTATATGCTGTATAATTAATGTGGGATTTCCCACTCATTTTGTCGTCGATTATAACGCCGAGTAATTTATTTTCGTTCACGCTGTCAATGACTATGCCGTCTATTTGTATTTGCTCACAAATGTCCTTTCTGCTATTACCAAATAGCATTATTTTAGTTTTAGTTAGGTTCAGCTATAACCTCTCTTAATCAAAGCATATTTTAAGGAAAGTCATTTCATCTGTGACTTTTCTTATTAGCTCTTGCGGGCCTTCTTCAGAACAAAATGAAGGGGTCGGATTAAATAAACTCTGCTTCTTCCGCCTCCTTTTTTGACATGTTGAATTGTGCAAGTTTGAAGTACTGCAATGTGACATTGTTAAGCACATTATGAAATAAACTAGCCATTACCAATTTTTTTCAGCCCTCTGATTGGCTGAGGTATAGCGCCACCTGTTGCTTTGGCTAGCTTTGTCTTGTAGTTCAACACAACCTCTTGTGTTGTAATGGGAAAAGCTGGATTGCTAAACGGGTCACTATAAAGCATAGTTTCCTTCTTACGTAAACTGTTTAGCTCATTTACAGTAATGCCGTAATTTGGGGCTCTTGCGATGATTTCTGTTGCCAAAGAGAAGGCCACTTGTGTGTCATGCATGACTCACATGTACCCAGTGCCCACTCATAGGAGGTCCAGTGTTTCATGATCCATGACTTGATCTTGTCGGGATATATGACACTACGCCAACTACAACTACTTTGCCAATGGAACATTCCACGTCTTTGCTGGGAATAATCACAGTCCTGTGCTGATTCCATTGTCATGATGATTCTCTTGATACCACATTGACTCTATAAAATTAATTCCTCTGCCTACACCTTTTGTAATGGCTCCTTCTTGGCCCAGGCATCAGATCTGTATTTTTTTTATGTAATTCTATGACAAAATGACTTCTGTGAAAAAGGTTCATTTTGGTTTTGAGGTCACATTGTAGTCCTTTCTAAAGACTCTGCTTTGCGCTTCAGTTTTGTGGCCTGGAGGCAGCCGTGAATGAATAAAGTGCACTTTGTAGATGGCTGCTCCCCTTAGAGAGGCTTTTATCTTCACTCATGTGTCAGTCACAGCAGCGCAGCTCAGTCTGTCGTAATTTTGCCACCTTTATGGCCATTTAAATTTATCTCCTTCAGTAGCCGTCCCAGCACATTTGACCTCAAAGGTCCCGTGTTTGCTCTCCACCCACCATCATGCTGGGCAGAGTGTAGCCCTATTCGTTAGGCCCAGCTGTGCTGGAGGTTTAAGAGGGATGCTGTCCCGATGTGAAGAAACAAATTTTGTTTCAAGGTCAGGACTCTGTTGGGCAACATTAGGTGGAGCAGATGGATGGAAAGTGTTTCTATGGGGGCTATCCACATGGAAACGTTTTCAAGTCAAAACGGCAAAGTATTTCATCATTTCAGCCTCTCATCCACATAGAAACAACGTTCTGAGTGCCCTGAAACGGTATTGTTTGAAAATGGCTTTCAGAGTGGGAGGATCTGTAAACGCTGGCTCGTCGTTTCCTCGAGTGTCTCGTCGAGTGTCCTGACTCATCACAGTCGACATTCTCCTGGTATTTTCTTGTCTTATACTTCCACAATGACTTGCAGAAGTAATTCCACTTTGTTGTAAGTCTAGACGAGCCTCGGCAAGCGGAAGACGACAGACTTATGCGCATGGGTTTTTCTTCATCTACAGTATGGTGTGTCATGTGGTTCCGTATTCGTGTCTGTTTACAGCGCCACACGTAGGTGTGACTTGTGTATTACATCGTTTTCACCTCAGTCATGTGTTCCGTCTGGATGCAACTATTTACCCATGTATAAAAGAAAGGCAAGCACACATCATCAAATTAATGGCACTAAATGAATATAGAAGATCGGTACAAGCCGTGAGTTTGTTGTAGAGAAGAGATAAGGAAGATGATAATATTGTGGTTTGATGTGTTTGGGGGGCCGCACGGTTGTTAGCATGTTGGCCAACACAGTAACAGCCTGGAGATCGGGAAGACCTGGGTTCGATTCTCCCTTGGGCATTTCTGTGTGGAGTTTGCATGTTCTCCCCGTGTGCGCTCCGGCTTCCTCCCACATTCCAAAAACATGCATGTTAGGTTAATTGTTGACTCTAAATTGTCCATAGGTATGAATGTGAGTGTGAGTGGTTGTTTGTCTATATGTGCACTGCCATTGGCTGGCGACCAGTCCAGGGTGTACCCAGTTAGCTGGGATAGGCTCCAGCATGCCCCGCAACCCTAATGAGGAGAAGCGGTTTGAAAATGGATGGATGGATGTGTTTGGGGACAGGCAATGTGTGTGTTAGGTAATCGTGGAAAATGAGTCTTGAATGAGCATGGCAATGATGTCTTCACTGCCATTGTGGAAAGTTCTGGATGGGGGTAACGTAATGATGTAATGGCCGAATTTGCACAATTGGCCATGATGCATTTGGAAAAAGTGCGTAAAAAACATGAATAGCAAAACAAAAATATGTTTGGAGCTATGAATGAACTTTTTTCTTTCGCTTTATCTAGAGGAGTCTGGTTACTCGGTAAATATAGCGACAAAGTCACTAAGTGTGCATCACTGATCCTTCCCGCTTTGTCGCCGCCTTTTTCTTCTCTGGCATACTACATGTAGGTGCGTTTTATAATGTGTTTATGAGTGAGGGCGAAGAGGTAGCACTAAATTTATTTGTAGCGGGCCGCCACAAAAATGAATTTACTGGAAACACTGCATTCACATTAAATTTGATATGTAGTTATTTACAAAAATATTGAAAATAATATTATGAGTGTCATTTAAAAAAAATAAATTATAATTGCTTTTGCCGGGTTGGCCACAGACCGTAATCGGGCCTTTACCAGGGACTCCTGTTGTAAGTAATGACACCCCACCATTGTTGTTTTTGTTGTGACGCACACACACAAGCCTACACGGATCTAAATCTCTAAATTCAGTCCTCATTACAGGTAGTCCTCGGTTTACGGTGTTCCGTGTTGGTCCGTAAACACAAGACTTCCTCGAAGCCGTCCTCCACACACACACACACAGACACACACACACACACACACACACACACACACACACACACACACACGTGACATTCATGGCTTCACAGAGTGTCAGAAATTACAAAATTCTTTGAACAATACATATAACTGCCAGGTCGCTACAGTATCCTTGAGCATGTTCAGTGATCTGCTCCTATGAAAGCGACCGTAATAACTAAGCAGCACAGTGGATTTTAGCTATTTAGTTACTAGTTATTACTGTATTTTATGCCCTTTATGTGTTGTGTGTATAGTGTAACTGACTTCAGCGTTAATTTATGTATGACTTCCTATTTACACGAAAATTCGACTTACTTGTCATAGGAATGGAACTCGTTCGTAACCCAAGGACCACCTGTAGAACACCTGTATTTTCAGTTTGAGCCTTTGCATGTTCAACTGGATCCAAAATAAAACCAAAAAACAAATTATTAAACAAAAATTAACTGTGCCATGAGTCGGTTGTGAATCAGGTTGTGTTCTTTTATGTACTGCTGAATGGGAAATGGAGTGAATGTGCTTTGTGTGTCACAGAGGGATTAATGCACACACGCACACACAAATGTGGCCATCTGTCTCACCACCTCTGAACCTGTAGCGCGGTGTGTTGTGGTACTTCATGGAGTGATTTACTACATATGTATGATTCCTTTTCCCCTCTCATTCAACATTCAGTATGTTTCCATCCAATAAATTGGTCAGATTACTGAAATAATTTGGCTTCTTCATTTTTCATACCTCAGTGTGACGTCCCTGTTTATATGCTGTTTGATATTTATATCTCTACTGCGATTATTGACCATATGCTGTGTGCCTCCCAAAACACCAGTTGGTGCTTATGCTCTTTTCAGCGCGGGTAAATGTTTTTTTCCTGTTTTTCCGTCACATATAAAAAAAGCATCTCGGATCAGTGTTGCCAGGTCCGCTTATTAGAAGCAACTTTGGACTTGCTTTTTTGTAATGGTTTTTGCCAATTTTGAAGTTCACTTTGTTTTGGGGTTGTTTTTGTGAAGTCGCTTGCGAATTCCTAAGTTCCCAGTTGTTTCTGGCTTGTTTTTAGAGAGCTACTGTCTTGTTTCTTGCAAGACCTGGCAACACCGTCACCATGTCTCGGCTGCAACTATGCATTAGAAGGGCTTCTACAAGCTACATTGTGCTATCAGCTATGTCTCCATTGAAGTGATTACGCAAAAAAAATTACAAGCTAGACACAACTGTTGCCCTCTATTCAATATAGCATGAGCATCTTGACCTGGGTGGCTAGCAATTTGCACAGAAACAATACAGGTCGCCACAGTGAGATGGCTTCCTGCATTCATATGTACTACACTTTGTATTAAAGAGCCACTAATGGTAGACACCAAGGATGTCCCGATCCACATTTTTAACCGATCCAATCCGGTACCGATCTTTTTTTTGGTGGTTTTTTTTGGTGTTTTTTTTTTTACTTGTATAATTATAAGCTTTTGTTACAAACACGAATGTGTGGAATTTAATATGGTTACGAAAATAGCTCTTCAAAGCAATAAAAATAATGCAATCAAAGTATTACGAATTAACTGTTCTATTACACAGCATGACTAACAATATTGTTTGGCTTTTGATGTAATTCCGCGTTATTAATGTAAGATATTTTAATGACACCCTTATTTTGTTCACACTATTAGACAAATATGACAAAGAGCGCGCTTATTTTGAAGGCCGGAATGTGTTGTGTCTGTTGAGAATGGCACTTGACGGTTGATATGCGTTGGGCGCAAGAATAAACGTGCCTCTCGTCTTTTTTCACTCAGAACCTGTACGTAGATCCGCAACCGGATTGGCCCGATCTCGTGGCGGAAGCCGATATTATCGATCTTCACAATCCTGAAGATTGGATCGGGACAACCCAATAGACACATATTAGTTTGAACAGCTACAAGCAAGAACCACCGAACATTGACAGATGGTAGCTAGAAGCACTACTGGCAATGTATATGCAGTAAACAATTTATACACAATCATTGTTGATCAATCAATGGCAGAACACAACGAGTTCCTTTTAGTGAAAGGACTGTATGGATACGAATTTGAATAAAATCACAACAGTGATTTTGTAGTTGTCTTGTGATGTTTGCCTCTGTGACTGGCTTTGAATGTCAACTTGTGTGCGTTGTGTGTGTGCTGTTATATAGAAGTATAACAAAAGGGTGATGGTTATAGACTACATAAGTATATGTTTGCTGTATTCCATAGCGTTCAGTCAGGAACCATACCCAGACCTTTGTCTGCAGCTCTGAGGCATCACTGCTACGCTAGCCTAAAAAGTGTAAAAGCCTTTTGAATCTCAAGGTTGGTACAGTTGGTACAGTATACAGTTTACTGTATCTGCACAAAGTCAGAGCAGCCAGAGAGGCTGGTGCTCGCTTCTAAGGCCCATCACATTGCGACAGGTAATATATTGTGGACATGTTATTGTACGCTTGTCCTTAATGGACCCTCACAATACCCAACGCTCACAGTCAACTGCATCAATGTAAAATTAGCGTCATTAGCTGTTAGCAGTTGGGTAGATGAAATTAAGAAGATTAGTCATTCTGCCTTGTGTTCCCTGCAGCTACTTCACCACAGTGCTAGTGTGCGTGTAACGCTCAGTGAGTCAACTCAGCATTACTCAAGCATTTTTAGACTCGATTTCAGCACGTGTCGCATAGAGAACACCAACAATATGGCCTCAAGTCACACTGAATCATATCTGTTCACTTGTGCGTATTTTTGTCACTCTCAAATGTCAGCCTAACCAAAATCAGGTTCCGAAATTTTAATAGTTACTCTGAGGCCTCACGTCTCGGCCTGCGGGGAACAAACCTGGTTCCCTGTGTTGAAGAAGGAACAGCATAGGCTGACGCTATAAACTCACAGAGGCGGTTGCACACTCTGCCGTCTAAACTCACACAAATACAAAAGCTAGCCATGTGAAAATGCTGTGATGGGTATGGAAAGGACCCCAACATGGCGAGCTAAACTGAACTTGATTGGTTGAAGCGTGACTTCAGATCAACACCATGTCATAACAACTGACAGAAGAGGGCTTGTAGCCAAAAACAGTTAGTGGGTAGTCTCGAACACTCCCATTGGCTTTAAAGCATTCCAAACGTGCAGTAGAATGAAATCCTGAAGGGAACAGGAAGCAAGAGGGTTTTCTGACGTGTCTGTACTTGTTCAACCACGCAGCCAAACCACTCGCGTGTCTTCAAGCATTCAAAGTGTGAATGTTTTGTGTTTGCATGGCCCACCGCACTGTGGTATGCAGTGAAGCAGGTTTATGTGTGTCAAAGACAAAACGGAGAAGAAATGGGCTAAAAATGTGGAATCCCGATATGAAAGACCGGACACACTTTTTGTGACTCTTCACTCTGCTGTGCAGTAAAATAAAAAATAAAAATAAAAAAAAAATATCCAATGGCACAGTACCTCGTTCGAGTAGTTAGCTGGTTTACTATATGTTGCATATTTTTTTGATAATGTTCGTAGTAGGGATGTAAATCTCTTGGTGTTAGACGATTCGATTCAAATCTAGACATACGATTAAAAAAATATATATATATAATATATATATACAGTATTTAAAAAACAATGATTCGATTCACTGTACAAACAATACGATTCCATTACATTCTATGGTTAATGTCTTCCCTCCATCTATTTTCTATGCCGCTTATCCTCATTAGGATCACAGGGATATGCTGGAGTCTATCCCAGCTGACCATATACTTGTACAAGTAGACACACTCACATGGACAATTTAGAGTTGCCGACATGCAAACTCCATGCAGAGATGCCCAAGTGGTGACCACTCGGCCACCGTGCGACCCAATACAGTTGGATGATACCAGTCCCCATGCACCATGAGCCAGTGCTGCGACTAGCAGAGTTAGCCAGCTGGCAGATATTAATCTTACATTATAAAATAAAGATGGCAATTATATGAAAGTGGCATTACATACCCAAGCATGCGCTGATACTGTATGCGCCTGTCATCTTTTTTCACTCAGAACCTGTACTTCGTCAGTGCGCATTGTAAAATGGTCCTTACATTAAAGCAGTAAAACACAACAAAACACACATATGAGTCGCGCACACACACACACACACACACACACACACACACACACACAGCTGCACTACCTCAACTAGGCGAACCGCGCTAGCTTCCGTTCACGCTCTGTAACAGAGGAGTTTCCAAAATTTTTTGCAGCCGTTTCAACATGTTTAGTAGTGTTTGTGCGGTCCATATTATAAGGAACCAGCGGTTAGAGCGGCACTTACCGTGCGAGCTCCCTACACCGTGACGCAGCAGTCCAGGCACAGTGAGAGGGAACTACCACAGTAGCTACAGAGCCCAATATCCACCGTCCAATGTGAAACTAAAACTTCAACACGGTACACAGCGGCCATGTCTGCATGGTGGTGTTGCTTTTCTTGTTCTTGCAGGTGGCGCGAGTCGAGTGGCAACCAGCTTTGAGGCACAACTTACCATGTTGGAGTGTGGCTCAGAGTTACAAACGTGGTACGATAACTGGATCGGCCCGATCTCGGGGCAGAAGCAGATATTATCCGATCTTCACAAATACAGCGGATCGGCAGCCGCTCCCGATCCTGAAGATGGGATTGGGACATCCCTAGTGCAAAGCCCCTTAAATAATTACACATCTCTTTCCAGGACAGAAATCAAAATGTCAAAACATTTCAGACTGAGCATAGTGCTGTCAGCACTACATTTCAAAGTAATCAAGTTACCATGCTCGCCTCTGTTGGTCTGGCTGGTTAAGTTTTGCACCCTTCCTGAAATTAATCCAAAGATGTTCCAAACTTTGGCGTTCAAACGCTGGCTAGCTAGACGGCACGCTGGTGCTAGACGGCACGCTGGTCCTAGCCAGCTAACGCGTTTCACCGGCAGCACAGGCTCTCGCGTTTTGTATAAGACACTGTCAACTGATTGCTTCTTTTGTGATACCCGGTGCATGTCTCCACAATCGATTAATCTAAAGATTTATGGCTGATTATTATCGACAGGAGTCTTTTACTGGCACATCGGAATTGTTCGCTACTCAAACGACATCCGGTTGCATCGGTTTATCGTTCACATTCCCAGTTAGTAGGTGACATACATTGGACCACTTGATGGTCGGAAAGTCCCTTCATTAATGTACACACATACTCAAACATACACAGGCATAAATGTCAGATTATGAATTGGTTGAGATAGTTCCACGTCTTATTTTGTCAGAGGTTGACAAAAAAGAAAGCTACATTGTGAAATACTTCTTGCTTACCTTTTGAACCCACTCATATACAAAATACTACAGAATGGAAGTTGGACTACTACGACAGGTGTGATGCTACAAGTGTGCACGTCTGATGGCGCTCACAGAGGTCCAAGGAATGCTCAGACACTTAAAAAATTAGAAAAAATTAGCGGGAACATTGGCCAAGAAATAGTGTTGTTTGATCGTGGTCTGTATATGGTAGTTTTACTGGCCTTAATCCCGTGTCTTATTTTTCAACTGCACATGTACTAGTCGGTGCAGCCAGTCAAGAAACAAATTACTGGCTCTTGCAGTTCAGGAAATGCACAAATTAGTCACAGCACCACATAAGAAGACCAGCTCTCATTTAGCACACAATATAAATGAAGACTAACTGCTTTTAATGCAAAATATATTTCCTTGTTTAATGTACACTGAACAACGAACCATTTGTGCACTGTCTCCTTCCTTCTGCACTGTACTCCCTGCACTGTGCAGGCGCTGTTCACATGAGGCATTCAAGCACACTGTGTAACTCTGAGAGTTAGGCAGGAGTGTAGTAGTAATTATTATTCACATACCCCCTACGGCAATTATTGTACCCCGTACTCCACTTTGGGAACCTAGGATATAGAGGATCTTTGACAAGCATTTTTTGCAATAGATCTTTAAACACAGCACAAGTGCTTCTGTCATATGGAGGATCATTGACGAGTGTAAACATATTGCTTGTGTTTTAATGTTTGACTGACTTGATTTATGAATATACAGTATTAGCCATTAGTCAAAATGAGGCCGGCACTGACATGATATACAAAATAAGAATAATAGTGAAGGTAGAAGTCCTGCCCTCCTGTTATTCCTTAACTTTCTGAAAATGTGGGCACCTGAACAATTTTAGTTGAATTGTCCTCCACTAGAGTCGCATGGTAGTGCTTTGCTCAAGTGCACATTCGTAGCTTTCAGAAAGTGAAATGCTGTCTTTTTAGCAACCATCACCGATATTGCATACTCTTTGTCTGCAGGGACAGACTGAGCTATTGCCATCCCAAAGTAACTCTCCACTGGGATGTAATTATTAGTCAGACAAAATAAATAAGTGTTCAGATCCCACAAAAGCTCACCCTAAATATAGACTGTCACCTTAAAGCATCTCCAGCAATTCCTTTTCCAATATTAGCCCTGATGCCTGAAGGTCTGCAGACTTCCTGCCACGCTGTCTATCACAGTTGTCAGTCTGGTTGTGATTTATCTGCAGGTGAGCACCGGACCACCTGATTGTTATTCCACTGCAGACCCGCAGGCGCGACAGATAAGCCTGTGCTGCTCTATTTGGGACTGCCAGTAACTCTGCGCATCTGTTCTTCTCCTCTACACATTAACTTCCGCTCTGGCCTGAAATAAGAAATTAAGAGCATGCTAAGCTGCACACTGAGCAGGCTGCTGATTGGCTCGCTTCTGTGTGGCATACTCTCGAGCCGGTTCAGTTGGCACTATGTCATGCGGGATTTTGGCTTCACTAGTCGGCATTTATTGCCACAAAGGGAATGCAGGGTTGTTGTGAATTTAATGGTGGCTACTTCAACCGGTGGTGTCCTAAGTGCAGCACGAGGGCCATTTTCAGCCCGCAGCTCGTTTTTTGTTGGCCCTTGGCATATTGTCGCAAGTCGCAAGCTCTTTCTTTGGCAGGAGCCAGTCACGAGCTATCAGTGCACTCAGAACGTACTTGTCAACCCATTGGAAGTAAGTGGAGGTCAGTATATATACCAATATACAAACATACGTCTGACTAACGGTGTCATCTTTCAAAGAACACTTTACTAACAGCACTAAATTCATCACATAGCAACTTAATACTCAAAAGGTCTGTACAAACATGTCCCAACACGAGTTTAAAAAAGAAAGTGTTCCTATAAGGCAAAAAATTTGGTGGGTGCCACTTATACACCGGAATTTACGCTATATTATTAGATATTTTGCTAATTTGTTTTGTCACCTATAACACAAAGCTAAGATGTCAGTGTTTTTTCAAATATTGGTTCACAGCTTCTTCCAGTGGAGTACCCCCTGTGGAATATATTCTATAGCCAAGAACCCCCTAACCATAGAAAAGCATTTTTGGTGACGTAAAGATGTAAAACACAGCGCTGAAGCATCACTATCCGATTTATTAACGATTATCAGTGCTCATCTGTAGGGGTGTCATGAGATATGGTACGTACGATACGGGAGATTGGATCTACGAGAACGAGACAAGATAAGATTTTCACAAAAATATATGACAATGGATTGCAATTTACTAATTTAATTTACTACGTTACGTTCTTCTGAATTCAGTGTGTATGCTACCGGCCCCGCCTCCACCCACCGAGTCAAGAAACTGTATGACTGACAAAAGGGCTCACTCCATTCATGCCGTTCTATGGAACAAACATGCCAAGGTGCTGAAACCAGTACACAGAGTGAATTCTCTTCCTGCCTGTTTGGAGGCAGGAGACTAGGAAAACAGACATATATTATTATTGAAGCTGGCAAAATTATTGAATTCATTTTCAATTATTTTCAATTCAATTCAATTCATTTTCACTAATTAATTTATCATCCCAGACCGAGTGCCCACGACAACAAGAAATCTTGTCACGTTTTAATTTTGCGAGATCTTGTTGCACGAGATCTTGTGAAACCCCTACTCATCTGTAGTTGCTTGTTTTAAAATATTTGGAAATATAAGTACACAATTAGTAACATTAAAGCTGCTATTTCCAGTGGTTTAGAGGGTGCTCGCGTTGGAACGAGCTGCAAGCATTATATGCCGCCCTCTTCCTGGTCTGATAATGTAAGCTACAGCTGATAATGTAAGCTTGTTAAATCTCAAGTACCACCTAGAGTGCCTTCACGTACCCCAAGTACCCTTATTTGAGAACCAAGCATATACCATATTTAATCCACAAAGTCTATCAAAGTGGCCACCTGCATCCCACAATTTGTCTGTATGCGGCCCTCGCTGGAAAAAGTTTGGACACCCCTGGCTTAAACTGTTATGTCTTAAGGTACATTTACGCATCAAAAGCCCAGTTAAATTGTTTGGTGATGGCCAGTCTGCACATATTCTGCTCCGCATCAACCTCGGTTGACACCAGAGCTCTACCTGGGCAGAAGCTATTGCGCCACAGTGACAAGTGCTGCTCAGGCAAGTGTAGTCTTAACTTGTATTGAGATTCTCTGGAAATGATCTCTTCTGACTGTCTGTCATAGTAAGGATGTGAAGGCATTCCTCAGGGCCGCTGGTGCAAAGGAACCAGATGTTTGTGCTGTAAAGACCGTGTTAATAAAAATACCTTCCACATCACCACTGCACAGACCATAAATACACATGTAAAGTGTCCTCTTAGCAACCTTTCCTTCTGGCTTCTTGCGCTTTCAATAAGCGCTACTTTGTCAGGGCCAGAGGTCACCGTCTTAATGTCCCACTGCAATTTTGTGCTTTTGCAGCTCAGTGTTGATGAGGTGGTCATCCAGTTGGCGGCAGATGTCCACCAGCAGCTGCGTGCTAATATACTGATCCTATAATGGTGTTCAGAGTCTTGCCATGCATTTTTAATGAGCCAGTGTAGCCTTTAGTTACATAAGAGGTTATTTAGCCATGGCTTTACTGCTGCAGTTGGTGAAACTCTGCGGTTTAATGCCAGTTCAAGGGAAACCCTCCTTGTTTTAAGAATGTGCTTTTGGGGGGGTTTCCCACTTTGTATTTAAAAACAACCTCGAGAGGAGGATGTGGTTATGTGGTTGAAATGAGATAGCAGGCGTCCGCTGTCTTAACGGTTGATTGACTGGCAGGACTTCCCCCTTTGATTCGTCCACTCACTAGATCACATGTATTGAGATGAGAGTAGCCTCTAAAATGCTGCACTGCAGTCAATTGCCGGACAATGGCAGTGATCCGATTGAGGAGGAGTATTTTTAGTGTGGTCTCCATACACGAAGATGACTTTGCAGCTTACCCTCCACCAGAGGTAAATTGTCCTCTTTGAAATAATTCTGCATTACTTTGATCTTCCTGTCTTGCAGCTTTCCTTCCCTTTGTCGTCACACTGTATTGAACTACTGACTTTTCCTGTACTTCTCCCTGTCCACTATTTCAAGTCTCCCACCGCCAGCTGTTTGCAGGCCTTCTGCATATTTCAGCACAATTGATCCTGGTGCAATAAAAAAGCCGCGGGACGCCGCCATTATTAATGACTCCCCACCCCCAAGACGCCACAGGGAGGCCTTTGTAATGCCAGCATGAAACAATCATGACAAGTAGCCCATCGACTTGGTTCCGTGAGGAGATGCAGGGTCATTAGTGGCAAAATGCTCGCTCAACTACAACTGTCAGGAAGGTTGGGCTCCCTGTTGCAGCCTTTTCAATTGTAAGCAATATTGCCATATACCATTTTGAGACGTAAATTACATTTAAAAAGCATACAAATATTTGTTTCATATTCATATTATAGCACATGTTATGCAAATGTCATCTGCTATTTCAAATTTTATTTTAGTGTGTTGTCATGTGGCCTCTCAGCTGCAAGGACACCGCTGGACAATTTGTCCGGATTGCCAGTTTCACTTCTTTATTTCTACATTCTTGCCTTTGACTTTCTTCCTCTATGCTCCTCTCATCACCACATGCAACACATGTAGTGCCTGGTTTCTGTCATGACCGTTCGCTCATTTGGTGTGCACTCAAAACCCGGACAGAGTGGAGTAGATGTCTATGGTTAATTTATCTACGGGCAATTCTAAATATTGTGTTGCCCAAACTGAGCTAACGTTCTGTTGTACAAGGTTATGTTGCGTTATCGTGACATTTTGAAGCATTTGAGACAGCCCAACTAGTTTGTTGCTCTATAAATCAAAACGGGAAGTAAACAGGAAGAGAGCAAAGTTTGCCATTTTGACCTAAAAAGGTTAAGTTTGTTGTAACCACGTCCACAGTGTATACAGCCACAACATATCGCTTTTGATGCACTACACTGCTGATGGGGATGTCATACACCTTCATATCAAGAAATCTGATCTATCCCTTTAAGTGAATGGAGTGAGGTTCCCCAGGCTGGTGAAGTTAACACATCAATTTTGGTAATTGTCCGTTTTTTGTTTTCATCGCATCACCTCGAATCACTGTACAGTCAAACCTCACTTTTTGTGCGCCCAAGTTTTCATAAGATTTGTTTTTTGTTGAAAAATGTTTCCATAAATTTTGTCTTGGTTTTTGTATACTGTACACAGCACGAAATAAGCTAATCCGTTTTATTGTGATTGCTTCATTACCTGCCATGGGGCCAAAAATATATATGTATTTTTAAATTGCTGCAGCAGTTTGATAAAAAAATGTGGGAAACATTGAATTTGATCTGGCCAGGATGTACGGAAAGTCTGCATCAACAATAAGTTCCATGCATTTGCCATTTGTAATTATTTCACATTGTTTTCTGCATGTAAAACTATAATTATTCTCTATATATGTACTTTTTAATATTTTTGGGTGTCTGGAAAGGATGAATTGGATTTACATTATGTCCTATGAGAAAATCTGGATTTCATCTGCTTTTCATCTGACCTTTTGAAACAAATTAATAATGACTGTATTTTGTTCTACTTGGTTTGTACATTTGAATGTGAGAAAGACATTGAGCTCAGAGCTTCAGCTTCTGTTTAAACAAATTAAGACTTTTAACTGTGATAAAGTTTGCATGTTTTTACATCACGGTTCATGACTTTGTGCTGTATCTCTCTGTAGTGAGCAACAGGGGGTGTCCAAAGTGTGGCCCGTGGCTTGTTTGTGTTTTTTTTTTTGTTTGTTTTGTTCAGCCCTGGCACCATGTAGAAATCAAATTCAACAAAAAACAACAGCAAAAATGTGGGAAAGTAGAGCATAAAGGCTTAATGCAATGAGGAAAAAGTTAAAATGTAATCATCTTTAGTAGCCTTTTTTGTTAGTTTTTTACTTAAAATAAAAATGGCCTCTTCATCCTTTCATATTTCATTATGTGGCTCTCAGTGGATTGGACATCCCTGTTTTAAATGTCCTTTAATCCACTCTGCTCACGTGATATTCTTTCTCCTCTTCCTTCATCAGACGGTTTCTTCGTCAGGCCGCGGACGCCCCGAGTCACCTGTGTACAGCAACCTGCAGGAGCTGAAGATTACCCAGTCCACTGTCCCCCCGCTGCCCTCCAGCTCCCCCCTCCAGGTGCTGGGTGACTGGGAAACGTACAGGGACCAGAATGGCAGACATTTCTACTTTAACCGCTCCACCCAGGAGAGGACTTGGAAGCCCCCCCGGGCCAGGGACGCCAACTTGGGGAGCTCCCGAGGAGAGAACACCAGCCCTGGGGAGAGCTCTGAGGTTGGATTGGGGGATTCCACATACACACTCACTACACACCCTCTGTCCTTATGTGACACAATCCATGGTAGAGGGTGATTATACATAATTATTGTTGAACCACGAAAAGTGTTTTTTAACATTCTAAGCATCATAAGTTAGCAGAGGCGTCGCTGAGGATTCATCTCATGTTGTGAGTCTTCAGTCTGACTCACGTTTAGTTTAGAACCAGAAACAATCGTTCAAAAAAAAAAGAAAGCAGGGTGGTATTACAAGTATTGCGTGTTTTATTTCTACTTTCACCTCAAACACACCACTAGTCTGAATCATCAGCAAGTCTCTCAGCTGACTGTGCCACAGTACCCCATACAGGCCAAATCTGGCATTTCACCTGATTTTTCTGAATTATTGGGTTATATCGGACTGCCTGCTGCATGTGTTTTTATTTTGTGTTTGGGGATTTCTGGTGTGTAGTTGCTTGTGGACTTTGTTTGTCTGCTGGTGAAAGGTGACTTCCTCTTTCTCTTTTCTCTGGCCCCCCCCTCCCACCCACACACACACTTGCTAGAGCACTCCTCTGTCACTATCGCCATCTTTCTTTCCCTACCTGTCGCTCTCAATCGGCCGCCTGGAGCCTCTGTCATCAGAGGACACCTGCTTCAGCGCCTACTCTAGCCTGTCAGACAGTCAGTATGGCTCGCCGCCCCGTGGTTGGTCGGAGGAGATGGATGAGCACGGCCACACGCTGTACGTCAGCGACTATACTAACGAGAAGGTACCTGCTGCATGACGCTTTTCTGTGTTGGTGGCTGGGCTTGCAATGAGGGAGATGCATTTGGCATCAGTTACCTTATGGCAGGGTGTCCAAAGTAAATTAGCATACTATCTAATAATATATCTCATTAATGGTGAATACATTTTTAGAACACACCAAGGGCCAAATAAAAAGTATCTGCCGGACCACAGATTAGACACCCCTGTTGTACATGAACGTTGCCATCTTCATTACCAGTTTACTTGTGTGGTCATTGAGGTTGCTTTGGTAACAGAAATAACTAGAAACGTAGACTTCTTGTGACAATACGGTAGATTCCCACTATTTGCGTGGGTTACATTCCGAGACCTCCTGCAAATTGCAAAAAAACATGAGTTTTGAGCCGTCCATAAAAATTACTGTTTTAGACACACCGCTTGCTCCATCCGAAATCACTCATAGACTTACAGTCGGTTCAGTCTTCTTTATTACATAAAAAAAAAACACAAAAGAAAGCGACAGAAGAAAGTTGAAGTTAATTTGTATTTCTAAACATATTTACTTATTTGTTTTGCTTTCCATGTGTTTTTACTCTTTTTGTTAATGCGTCATGGCCAATTATACAAATGTGATGATTACGTCATCAGATATATGATAATGCCCAGCAGATACTTGTCTCTAATTCTTTGTACTGTGTCCCACCAGTGGTTAAAGCATGTTGATGAGCAGGGTCGGCCGTATTACTACAGTGCAGACGGCTCCAGGTCTGAGTGGGAGCTGCCAAAGGTAAGACTCACTCATGTAATTCATTCTACTGTTCTCATTCAAAAGCATGAATCAACACCTGCATCAACCATTTCAGCTAATTTCCAGTTCGTTCTCTCCCTACAGTACAACCATTCCCCGCCACAGATAGCCGGGGATGCCCCAAAGACTCGTAGTCTGGACAGGAGACAGGTGGAGCCCATCATCTTGACCAAGTGGAGACACAGCACCTACGTCCAAGAGCCCAACGAGAAGGTGCGTCACCTCGGTCAATACAGTGACAAGATAGCAGCTCCGTGTTGTTAAATAATCCCGTCATCATTACTAAACATCTATGAAGCTTTCTAGTAGTTTAATCATGAGTCGGATGTGTTGTGTTGGAGTTATGGGCGTGGCGAGTTACACAGTTCAGGGAACGTGTTTATTAATAAAGACAGAGAATTCAGTTGTAGACTGGTTGCTTTGCAGCGCCTCTTCAAAGTCAGGCGATTCCGGACAGGCTCTGCCCGCCTTCACCCATACAAGCAGCAAGTCAATAGCATGTGAATGCATGGAGTCCATTCATTTGTTGTTGTGCCTTTTTTTCCACCAAATCTGAGCAAACAATCACCTTGTATGATGATAATCACACGACAGAATCATTGAGTTTGTGCCTACATCTCTCTCTTCTGACTTCTTCATTGGAATCATTCCATTAAAGCATTCTGTCGTAAACAACGTGGATATATGCTGCATTTGAAGAAGTAGGACATATCCCACTTGGAGAGTGCAGCGTCCCAGGCGACTAAGTCAAATGTGAATGAAAAAGAACAACATGACTGACAACTGTGGTCAAATTACAGTCTTTTTTTCTCATTTTACTAATTAACATTTACATTCAGAGATGATAAAGACATAGATTTATATAACAGTGTCCATGCTTAAAATGCTTCTGCTAATATGCATACAGATGTATACACAGTCCAATGAAAAGCATGTATCTCCAAATTTTCTGTACTCTGGAAAACCAAAAATTACCTGCTGAAATGAATTAACCCAACTATTTAATCTACATAATAATACATAAAAGGAAGGTAAGTACATATAATTATACTGCACAATTCCATTGTACTTTTCCTAGTCAGAGTTCTGAGTCTCCTGTGGTGCACCAATACAAGATGATCATGAGTAAAGGATTCACGATAACTGCTTATTAAATAAAGTTAGAAATAGCATCATGAGCATCCAGTGACTGTTAGAAAAAGATACTTGTTACATGTTGACAGCTTCACAAGCTTAACCACCATCACTAACTACCACCCCACCCTCTCCTTTCATTGGTTGTCATTAACCCATGTGACCGCTTGTGTTTTCGTCTCCTTGCTAGGACGCACCTCAGAGCCCCAAGTCCCCCTCACCTGACTCAGACTCCAGCCCTTCTTCTCCTAAGCCCCCTAACTCTGTCAGTACCCTGTACTCTCAGTATGAGGTTGCAGAAATACATCTTTGGGATGTGGAAACATCTTTCGGATGTGGAAACCTTGTTTGTTGGCTCCTTTCAATCACACACTGAACCTTTTCTTAGCCAGGAACTTTCACTGATTTGTTGGGCGTTTGTACTGGGATGTACCGAGATGACAAATGAAAGGAAAAACCAAGCCACTGTGCTAAATTGAGCCACTGTAAGCTGTCAGATCAGCTTCAAGATTCCAGATATCTGCTCTTCTTTTTTAATCAGGTTGTGGCCAGCATTTAGTGACTGTGAGCTGTTGCACAACCTGCTGCAGCTTTCATGCAGCATTAGCATCTGAATCAGGATCCACTCAACAGTTGGCTGCATCCAGTGTTTTAACCACTTACTCCTGTTTTTCCCTTCAATTTGTCTGACACTCGGTGTGTCGAATTTGTGCTGTGTTTAACGTGCCAGCACCCTCTTTTTATGTGTTTGCCACCTTAGGGAATGGGGATGAAAGTGCAAAGCTTTTATCTCAGGCTTGTGGTGGTGTGCTTGTTTGGGAGATGGAGGTGCTGCTGGTGTTTAAGTGCAGGCTTTAGTGCAGTCATCCTGCTGTGATGATCAATGCTTGTTGCTGTGATGCATGTCTAACCTGCTCGCTGCTGGGGTTTTTTTTCTCTACTAAAGTTTTTTTTCCTCCTCTCTGCAGCCCTCTGAGAAATGCGGTGTGCTGAACGTGACAAAGATTACAGAGAACGGCAAGAAAGTTCGGTGGGTGGAAGGTTTTCTTTAGCACAGACGGTGAGATCAAGCATCTGGAATAATTGGCGTTTGGGTTATCTGTTGCAGGAAAAACTGGACTTCCTCCTGGACTGTCCTGCAAGGATCCACCTTGCTCTTTGCCAAAGGTCAGGGAGGTGGAACCAGCTGGGTGCGTCACACAAACCTTGACTGTTTTACTGCCGTTGTCCTGTTAGCTGTCTCCATTTAATTGCAACCCACCTGGAGAAACATTTGATTTATACTCCTCCTCCTGCCACTGCTACTGCAAAGCTACTTTATGAACACAACACAGGTCCCAGCTTTATTATGTCATGTTCTAACGTATGTAACAGTACGTGAGTTGTCAACATGGGACAAACAATTGTATCACTTTCTTCAAAGGTCATAATAATTATTCAGTTATACAAATATCAAAATAACGATTTTTTTTAATTCTGTAATTGTTTTTATTTAATCATGATGTCATTTATGTATAATCATTATTATATCTCTAAAGCGCTTTTAATAGACATTTTCAACCGAAATAAATACAATTCGTATTACAGTAAAACCCCGTTGTCGCCACCCCTCGTTCTGGCTGACTCACGTTGACATAAGCAGTTGTCAACATAACCGAAACCAAAACTATCCATTGCGTGCACATTTACTGGTGGCTTTAGACACTCTTATATAACATTCTTGTTAATATTCTCATTCCTCCAGGTCTTTGTATTCTCAGGGCATTGAATTGAGTGCAACTGGACAGTTTCAGTTTTGCCTCTCATCCGAGCAGGCGTCATCATCATCACCCCTCAATGACAAGCAGCAATCCCATGCGAAAATGTTTCAACTAAAATTTTGACCTGGGTGAGAGGTGAAGAAAATCAAGCTTGTCCAGTTGCGCTGATTCAACTCCTCGGATAAACAAAATGTATAATTCAAAATATGCAAATGTAACTTTTTTCTGCTTGCATCAGTAGGTAAGTTTAATAATAATAGGAGGTCCATTTCTTCTGTAGACCATCCCTCTGCCTGGGTCAATAGATCTAACTGGGCATGAATAGATCGAACTGTGAATGAAACTGTACCTGCGAGTCTTCATTAAATGTGGAATTCCCAACATAATACAGTGTGAGCTGTAGCAGTGAGATGATCGTCTCTTTATAGCGCACTCTTCTCCAGCAGACATAAAAGCGATCTAGGTGTGTGTCGGACGGGCGGCACCTTAAGTTCACACTCTATGTTCTCCCCTTCTGCTCAAGCTTGGCTAAGTCATAAACATGACACACACCTCATGGTGGCATAACAAGTAAATAGCACAGACACAAGGTGCGTTCATGGACATCAGGTCATTAAACAATTTTTTTTTTTTTGCCAAGACCGGTGACCTAAGTGGATCGTGACCTACCAGTTTAGAAAACACTGCTTTGAAAGTAGAGGCATGCCTAGACATGAACGGTTTCACTCTTCTGTGTTTTTTTTAGTACTAAAACAAGCAGGACTTGATGAGTTGGTCAACTCACAGTCAACATAAACAGGTTCCACTGTACATTCCAAAGATAGCAATACATTTATAATACACACAGACACAACTATGCAGTCGAGCATTAAAAGTAGCTCTGCAGAAGTGGGTTCTTAACTGTTTTTTGAAAGTTAGGTAGACGTTATGACATTTTTCCCCCTCATAGATTGAATGCCATTCTCAGGACAGTCAACTGTTTCACACAAGCTTCTACGCATACATTATCATTACAGTTGGGCAATACATTGTGCTTATCTACCAGTATATATTTCCAATTTACTCCTACCGAGACAACCTGTGCTGATCGGTGTTGTCACACATCAATCAATGGAGATCCTACTAGGGTGTCTCATGTCTGATGGTTCACCATATTTCTATTGTGTGCAGTTTGGTGGTGGTCAGTCCAAACCAGAGTTCACCGTCGACCTGAAAGGCGGCTCTGTGGACTGGGCCTCCAAGGACAAGTCCAGCAAGAAACACGTTATAGAGGTTTTAAAAACTTTATTCTCCCTATAAGCTTCACCATTGCGGCAACGTCATATCTCTTAGGGATTTAGTAGTAATTTACTAATATGGACTCTCATTTGCAGCTGAAGACCCGGCAGGGCACGGAGCTGCTGATCCAGTCTGAAAATGACGGCACCGTCAAAGAGTGGTACCGAGCGCTGCGGGACACCATCAGCAGCCCTGTGAGGAACCCCACCCCGCCCTCTATGGTTACATATACACCTACAAGCTCCATCATTGCGACAGAATTAATTCAAACACCATCTTTTTAACACACTGTTTTCAGTGAGATCAGCTCTGTTCCCTAAAAGCAAGTCAGACTTCACATGCAATGAATAGGAAACGGTGCTCGCTCAGCAGTATTGTTGCATTAACCTTTACTTTTGCATGACCACATCTGTAGAGAAGGAAAAGCCAAAGAGGCGTATAACTTCTTAAAGGTAACTATTGTTCTGCATGTGTGTTTTCAGGCGTGTGAGTCTGATGAAGCCATAGAAGAAGACATGCCCGAGTCACCTGGCACAGAGAAGCAGGACAAAGAGAAGGAGAACAGAGACGCCAAGAAAACCAGAGGTATACTGTACATGCCCCTCCAAAGGTTTGGGAACACCTGCAATTAGTCCGTGTTTTTGTAAACTGGGCAGGCTTTATTGGAATTCAGGCTCATAGCAGAGCTGTATTTTTGTTTTAAAGTAAAGACTATATACACCAGTATACATTTTCTTATTGATTAAAAAAAAAAAAAAGAAAGTTCTTAAGAGACATACAGCTGCCAAAGAGGGCAGGCTACCCGTCAAGATGGCATTCTGTCAAAAATGCAAACTTTTGTATTAGTTCTGTTCTTTATTTGTGAATATTACAGCAGTTGTCCTCTGAATTTATTGCTGAATATTTGTAGCCTGTTGTTTATTAGAGGGTTAATTTATGAAAATATGCGTTTTTATCCTGGAAAACATCTGAACTTGACATATGCATC